>NC_138771.1:358332396-358552396 GCF_965119305.1 Pelophylax lessonae | reverse complement strand
TCGATGTATATGTATCACCAGAAATGGAATTCTTTGTTCTACAATATCTCAAAGACGACCTAGCATGTTATTTGAAGACTGTACTATTTTGGACATACTTGGACTCAAACATACACTGCTCTTTCCACAGCTCCTCCTCCTCTGGGGGTATGATAATGTATATACGCATCTTCACCAAAAGCACAAGATGATGTGTCGTCTCCGGATGAGGCTGCAGCGGAGATTTCAGTTTCTGCCTGAGATAGTGGATCTGCAGCGGGCCTGGAGTGATGCCAAAAGGCGCTCACCCAAGCTCCTGCTAAAGGCTGTGGAGCAAATCTCCGGTAAGTAAAAATATACATTACATGTGACCAGATAGGTTACAATTTTTTGGGTAGGTGGACATGTGTTTAGCTATGCAACAACACTAATAACAACACCCCCCCCCCCCTCCCTCTCGCTCCTACCTTTCCTACCTCCATCAAGTGTCTCTTCACAACCTTTAATACTACTATGTACATTCGTATTTTTTATGTTTTTTTTTTTTCTTCTGCTTCTAGCCAAAGCGGACGGACGGCACCCTCTTGTGCTTTTGGTGAAGAAGGGGAGGAGGAGGACGGCCACACTCCAATATGCAGTCAGAGGCAGCGAGCCATTTGAGCAGCTGAAAATTGTGGATCGTAAGTAGAAAATAAAAATGTTAGAAATTTCTAATCTCTAATCACATTTTACAGAGCCCCCTTTACATCGGAGTCTCCAGACTTACTACACTGTAAGAGGGAAGTGTGAAGACTCTGATATAAGGAGAGTTTGGGAACCATTATTTGAGGGGGGAAGCTGGGGACTCTGGTGTAAAAGGGAACTCTGTGTTCCCCAAAGCTCCCCCATACATCTGAGCTTACAGAGACCCTCTTACACTTCCCTTCCTCAGTCCACCACAGTCAAGGGCACAACAAGTCCCACTGCAGAAGACTACCTGCTTGGACTTGTAATCCTCTCTGTAGGGGAATGAGGAAATACTGCCTGCTATGCTAAGACTTGTAGTGCCCTCTGTTAGGGACTAAGGATTCCTCAGTCCTCAACATTCTAGGGCACTATAAGTCTCAGCATAGTGGGCTGTCATACCTCAGTCCCTCACAGCTCGGGTCAAAAACAACACAGTTAAACATCTAAAGGACAACTCCAAACAAAACTACCAATAATGGACAGAGTCCATATGCTCTATAATGTCAAAGACCCGCTACCACTCACCTTCCACCTCTGGTGCTGTCATTGTGTAGGGCAAAGGGCTCCATCTACACCATGTTTGGCTTTCATGTCAGATAGGCAGGACTTGCTCAGCTCCACTCTCTTCCTTGGCAATTGACTCTGGCGTCATTGTGGATCTTTCCTCCTCTAGAAAACCCCCAGGGGCCCTCTCCTTGTCCCCCAGCCACCCAGGGCCTTCTTCTCCTCCTCCTCCACCAACCATTTTCAGACTCTTCCAACTTCCCTGGGGCTACTCAACCAATTTGCATAGTGGACACAATAAATCTATGACCAGCCTGCAAAATATCAAGTCTGGGCCTGGTTACCTGTATGTTCCGGGTCCAGGGCGGAGCTCTCCTCCCAGAGCAACAACTGATGATAGCAGAGTGAGTTGACCGGCCAGTCACTTCCTACTGGTGCAGGTACACACCTACCGATTCCTCCACATCTTAGGATAACATGATCAGACGGCCAATCCCCAGGCAGAGAAGGAGGAGTAAGTGTCAGCGGACAACAGACACCTGGCAGACGCAGTGAAGGGACTGCAGCACACTGCTGCAACTTTTTGATCCGAGGATTGAAAGCAATCTTTTACTTGGGAGATTTCCCTGACTGCGCCCTTCGAAATGTTGGTGCTCCGCCACTGGCCGCAAGGCCCCTGTAGGTGCGACGCCTTAGGCGCCCGCTTAATTTGCATGGTGCCCTCCTGTTTTAAAACATGGTCAATGCATCTCATTGGTGTAAGTGCACTTCTATGTTCTGAATTGTAGGGGCATTGAGTATGGTGCTAGCATGATGAGAGGTTACTGCCTATTTGTGTCCATAAATAATATATAATGTTTTTCTTTTATTTTAGAAACCAGTGATCAGGATGTTGCGGCTCAGCCTTCTCAGGCCCCCTGTAAGTAATGTGGATGTGCTGGTGTGTTGTGTATTAGGTCGAACTTGGAGGAATGATTGTTTGTTTTGTTTTCTTTTGTGGTTGATGTAACTTCAGCAAGAGAGGAGCCTCAGGCAGGGCCAAGTCGCCTGGATCCGGGCCAGGAACACATTGGTGCCCAAGAAGAGGCCAATTGGTCTCAAGCGGATGAGGACCTGGGCTCTCCTCAAATGGGAAGTAAGTATTCTACATGTGTTTGTGTGTTCAATGTGTCCTGGGAAATCTAAGGGCTGTAATATCTATATTTTGCCATTGGGGTTATGTAGCAGCTGACATTGAGGATGTTAGTTGTGGAGGACTGGGGAAGAGGGGCTGCTGCTTACCCAGTCCAAAGTAACTACTACCTTCAATGTTTCCCAACTACTTTCTGTGTGCCTTTATCAAATAGCTTTGGTTAAAGGATTGTATTTGTGTCTTTGTGTTTCTAGGAGATACGACGCCATCCCCCCATGAAGGGACACCATCCCCCCATGTAGGGTCTCCCCCATCCTCCCCCACTCCAGGCTCCCCTGAACTAGTCTGTAAGTACCTAAAATTAGATTCTCACATGAATTGTGTGTGCTAGGATGATGTGTATCTAGGATAATCTAAGTTGGAGTCTAAGCAAATGTAGTTTTGCTATATGTGACAGGAAGGTTGGTCATGAAACACTCTTGCTTAACCTTCATGTTTGCAAGGTGGTTTTGGGGAGCTTTACAGGACATGTTATCTTTTGTAAGTTATCTCAAGCCACCCTATTCTAAATTGGTGTTAGTTTCTCTACATTGGAAATGGTGTGCTTTGTACTTGTCAATTTTTTGTGGACATTGTAATTTAATCATGTCCTGATTTAGTCAACACTGAAAATGTGTGTTTGTCAATCTTTCATAAATACTCTTCCTCGGTAATGTACCACATTCCAGTTCACAATTTGTGTTCTTTTTGTGCAGTTTCTCCCGAGCCAGCCACGCCATCAACTTCGGGGGCCCAAAAAAAAACTGATGATGGTAAGTTGTGTGCTTTTCCAGGAATGTGTCTACTTAGTAAGTGGAGAAATGCTAACTGTGTATGTCCCCGCTCAGGCTTCAAGTTCCTCTAAAGGCAGCAGGTTCTTTATGTGAATGCATTCTATGCATTAGTATTCCAAGTGATAGGTGTGCATATTCCCCCTCAGACTTACTGGGACCATTTTTTACTGTCCACATTTTTGCACTAATACTTGTCTGGAACAGACTCCCCCTCCTCCTTAACTGAGGTGACAGCATGCCAATATTGCCTCCTGATGCTGTCACTCCTAATCATTGAGACCATCGGAAGGGAGGGGGGCAAGGCTGGCTCACAGTTAGGTGCCTGAACAGGCACAGGGTGCTTGGCTTCATCTCATGTGCCTCCATAGCAAGCTGCCTGCTGTGGGGTCAACCAACAGGAGGGAGGTGCCTAGAGGTGTGTACAGGGGCCATGTAAAAAGGAGGATTGTTATTTATCTTGTCCCCAAAAACCTAGAGAGTGTAAGTCTAACCTGATTAGTTTTCCACAGCCCTCCCAAAATATGTTTCCAACACTTAGAACAGGCAGGGCTGAGGCACCAAAAACATCCGTAAAAACACAATCAGCACAAAAGCAGGGAGTACGTATCCTTAACGCTACAAGCTTCACCCAGTAGAATGACGCTTGCACTGTACAAATCTGCATCACCACCATATCAAAGTCTAAATAAAACTTTCAGGGAAATGTGGAGGGGTAATGAGTGGGTGTTAGAGCGTTTTCATGACTGCCTAACCTACAGTTAGCGTGAGTCCATTTGTTGATAAACTTTTTCTTCTCTCTTAACACAGCTGGGATGGCGGAAAGGAGATCAGGGGAGCAGACACATCTGCTCCGTCCACAACTGGCCCTCCGAATTCCAAAGGGTAAGTCTCTACTATGTGTCAGGTTCAATCTATAGACAGTAAGAGGGAGAGAGAACGCTACAAACTCCAATGGTGATAGAGATAAATGTGTGCACATGTATCGTGTTGACCAATTGAACCCAAAACACCTTACATTCTTCTAAATGATTGCTTGTGTTGACATGAAGAAAAGCCTTTTACTTAGCTTTGGTGAAACTGCTACTAACATTCCAAGCCATCTTATGTAACCTTTTGAACAATTTGCTGTGAAAGTTTGAGTTTAAGGTTTACACCAGCAATTTAGCATATTTGCTTCAGAGTGTTGATAAAAGCCAACCAATAGACTCCTAAGCATATTTGTTGAGGCACATTAATTACAATCGTTGTTTGGATCATTTTGCATAAAACTAATTGTCATGTCTTTTTCTACCCAGGACACACGCACCTCACCTATGAGGTCCTTTTGGAATACATAACATGGTGCATCGACAGAATCTTGGTTTTGGAAGAAACTTATGGGGCCGATCCAGCCCCTCAGGAGCCATTTGTCAGGAATGTTTCCCCCTTAAAAAGATTATAGTTTTTATTTTTTAATTTGTTTGGTTAATTTTACAATGTTTTTTAACTGTCACATTTCGACATTCGAAAAAAAAATATAACAAAAAAATTTAAAAATTAAAAACCCTTTTTTTTGGGACCAAAAAAAAAAAAAAAATAAAAAAACCCTCATTTTTGGGAAACAAAAAAATTAAAAAATTAAAAACCCTTTTTTTTGGGACCAAAAAAAAAAAAAATTAAAAAACCCTCGTTTTTGGGAAACAAAAAAATTAAAAAATTAAAAACCCTTTTTTTTGGGACCAAAAAAAAAAAAAATAAATAAAAAAACCCTCGTTTTTGGGAAACAAAAAAATTAAAAAATTAAAAACCCTTTTTTTTGGGACCAAAAAAAAAAAAAAAATTAAAAAACCCTCGTTTTTGGGAAACAAAAAAATTAAAAAATTAAAAACCCTTTTTTTTGGGACCAAAAAAAAAAAAATTAAAAAAACCATCGTTTTTGGCAGCCAAAAAAAATATAAAAATTTAAAAAAAACCCTTTTTTGGGCACCAAAAAAAACAAAAAAAAAAAACAAAAAAGCCTTGTTTTTGGCAACCAAAAAAAATATAAAAATTTTAAAAAAACCCTTTTTTTGGGACCCAAAAAAATAAAAAAATAACAAAAAAGCCTTGTTTTTGGCAACCAAAAAAAATATAAAAATTTTAAAAAAACCCTTTTTTTGGGACCCAAAAAAAAAAAAAAAATAACAAAAAAGCCTTGTTTTTGGCAACCAAAAAAAAAAATGTTTACAAAAAAGCCTTGTTGTTTTTGGTAACAAACTAAACCACAAATGTTTACAAAAAAGCCTTGTTGTTTTTATGGCAACCGACAAAACCACAAATGTTTACAAAAAAGCCTTGTTGTTTTTATGGCAACGGACAAAACCACAAATGTTTACAAAAAAGCCTTGTTGTTTTTGGTAACAAACTAAACCAAAAATGTTTACAAAAAAGCCTTGTTGTTTTTATGGCAACCGACAAAACCACAAATGTTTACAAAAAAGCCTTGTTGTTTTTATGGCAACCGACAAAACCACAAATGTTTACAAAAAAGCCTTGTTGTTTTTATGGCAACGGACAAAACCACAAATGTTTACAAAAAAGCCTTGTTGTTTGTTGGTAACAAACTAAACCAAAAATGTTTACAAAAAAGCCTTGTTTTTGGTAACAAACTAAACCAAAAATGTTTACAAAAAAGCCTTGTTGTTTTTGGTAACAAACTAAACCAAAAATGTTTACAAAAAAGCCTTGTTGTTTTTGGTAACAAACTAAACCAAAAATGTTTACAAAAAAGCCTTGTTGTTTGTTGGTAACAAACTAAACCAAAAATGTTTACAAAAAAGCCTTGTTGTTTTTATGGCAACCGACAAAACCACAAATGTTTACAAATAAGCCTTGTTGTTTTTGGTAACAAACTAAACCAAAAATGTTTACAAAAAAGCCTTGTTGTTTTTATGGCAACCGACAAAACCACAAATGTTTACAAAAAAGCCTTGTTGTTTTTATGGCAACCGACAAAACCACAAATGTTTACAAAAAAGCCTTGTTGTTTTTGGTAACAAACTAAACCAAAAATGTTTACAAAAAAGCCTTGTTGTTTTTATGGCAACCGACAAAACCACAAATGTTTACAAAAAAGCCTTGTTGTTTTTATGGCAACCGACAAAACCACAAATGTTTACAAAAAAGCCTTGTTGTTTTTATGGCAACGGACAAAACCACAAATGTTTACAAAAAAGCCTTGTTGTTTTTGGTAACAAACTAAACCACAAATGTTTACAAAAAAGCCTTGTTGTTTGTTGGTAACAAACTAAACCAAAAATGTTTACAAAAAAGCCTTGTTGTTTGTTGGTAACAAACTAAACCAAAAATGTTTACAAAAAAGCCTTGTTGTTTTTATGGCAACCGACAAAACCACAAATGTTTACAAAAAAGCCTTGTTGTTTGTTGGTAACAAACTAAACCAAAAATGTTTACAAAAAAGCCTTGTTGTTTTTGGTAACAAACTAAACCAAAAATGTTTACAAATAAGCCTTGTTGTTTTTATGGCAACCGACAAAACCACAAATGTTTACAAATAAGCCTTGTTGTTTTTATGGCAACGGAAAAAAACACAAATGTTTACAAAAAAGAATTGTTTTTGTGCAAACCTTCCAAAAAATGATGTCAAAACATAAAAAATGTTTAAAATGTTTATCTAAATTAAATTTAAGTATGTTGCTCTTTGCAACACAAATGTTACATTGGCAATTTAGTTCATTCTATTATATATTGTAATATATTTTTTGTACGCTACAGTTGGTAGACACCCACATGTGTTATTAAAACATTTATTTTATTACCCAAGTTTTCTTTTTGGTGTACACATCGAATGTCTTTTGTGTTGTATTTGTTTACTTGAGTGGTGTGGTCTGTAATTGTTAGTATGTTGGCTTTGGTTTATGTTAGCCTTGAGACTTGTTTTGAAGCTACATTTGAAGGGAGACCTTTTCTTGGGTCGTTATGTGAACATTGAGTTATCTAAATTTACATGAAATCATATGTTTGGAGATAGAGAAGCACGTGTGTATAAATGCCTACATTAACCAGGGCCATTACTTGGCCACCAACACTCCTAAAAAACCAAAGAGCAAACACAAACTAATCATTTTGCATAAAATTTTATTTCATCCCCAAAAGAAGCACTATAATAAATCATATTGTGCCACCCTCAAATTAAAAAAAAAAATGGCCCAAAAAATTGGCCAATGTAAATCATTAACAAAACTAAACCAAATTAAACAAAAAAACAAAAAATCAAGTTGGTGGTCGTGCCTGAAGCAGTGTGGTGAGCATTGTTAAGTTTCCTGCCATCAAATGGTGTGCCAAGAGTTCCATCTGGTCTGGGGTTAACTGTAGAGTTGTGCTCAAGTGGCCCATTAGGATCATATCTTCTGTCTGAGGCTGCTGATGATGCAGGGTGTTGAACGTTGGAAATGTCCCAGACAGAAGATGTTCGGCCAATAGTGTCATCTGCTCTGGGGTCAGCCTAAGCATTTGGGCAACGTGTGCCATTACCATGAGATGGGATCGTTGCTGCTCCAAGGCTATTTGATGCTGCTGGTGGTGCAAGGGTTGTGAAGATGTGTGGGGAGTGGTGGTTGATTGTTTGTTGTGGTCCACGGTGCGGGGGCAAACGACATGTCGCATTGGTGACAAAAAAGAAGAACGGCCTGGGGAGGAGTGAAGTGATAAAGGTGTGGAGGGAATGTAGTCAGGTGGAAGGGGTACTGTGGAACCAGTGCGCATTGAGGTTGTGCAGGAGGATTGCTCATTGAGGGGTGTGGGAGTCCGAACGGAGTGTGAAGTGCTAGGAGTGGCTACAGGAGGAATTGTCCCATCCCCAGCTGCCTGACAAGTGGCCAACACTGGCATTACCCTCCCACTACCACAACCTGCAGTGGCAGGTGAGTGAGATGTTTGGGAGGGCTCTGCCAATGGGGCATCTTCAGATCCAAACAGGCATTGGCGTGTGGCCAGCACCTGAGTGTCAACACTTTGCCGATCCCGTTGATGCTGGTCTGCTAAACTTACCAAGCTGTTACGCATATCCTGTTGAACCTGTAACATATCCTGGTGAACCTGTACCATTGTTGCTACAGATTCCTGTATGAGCCCGAGCAGACGTACTGCCTCAGTAGATTGCTGAGTACGCCTCCTTAACTCATTTTGGACCTGATACTCATCAAGCAGCCTCTCGGCTACATCCAGCATAGATGGACAAAGTTGGGTAGGTGACAATCCCTCTGCATCTAAGGCTACCTGAAAGCAGAAGAAATAGACCAAATCATTATCAAACATCATGACTAAATATTTCAGATTAGTTTGACAACTTAACACCCCAAGCAGAACGTTGAAAAGTTTGATGTGCTTCTAATGAGTACTTGTTCATTGTAAGATTATCCAAGCTAGCAACACTTCTGATAATGGGTACATATTATATTGGTGTGACTAATATGACAAAGGCAAAAAAGATTCAACATGAAGGTGTTCCCAATTAACCCTGGTGTGGTAGGTTGTTTATGCTTTTGGTAAATCTGTTACTACACCAATGACTTTATACATCTACGTATGTTGTCTAAAATCTTGCCATCAATCGGCTACAGGACAACCCAACCAAACGATACCCATGAATTTGGACCTGGAAAATCAAAGACGGGCCGGACTTTAAAGATCCTGGATGTTTTTGGAACATTAGTGGCACACCAAATTATAACATAATTCCCTGATGTTCAAGATAGAACTCTTGTTGTGCTGGTGCATCGTCAGAATGTCATAGCACTAATTTAACACACACAATGTAAGCCACATCTAGTCCAAAATCAATGCTACCATTGAAATGTTACATGTGCACCTTGTTCCCTTATATCACATACCACAGCACTGGATGCAGAATCGTCGCCAGCTCCTGATCCAACTCCAGCTGCAACGTCAAGAGGGGCCTGATGTTCTTTTAAAAACAAAAAAAAAAAAACATGTTTAGTACATAACCTTAGTCAGTAATGATTATGGCCAGATTGCCCTCCTAGCTTCATGAATGAAGCATTGAGGCCAAACATTCAAAAGTGCTTTCCTGGGCTCATAGGACACTTGCTAAACCCTCCCAAAGGTTAAGAAGGCTTGGTCTGCCTACTAATGACGGCACCCATTAATGCTGTCAACTGTGTTTTGCAGGGTAAACATCTAAAAGGCAACACTCTTTCCTAAGAAAAAACATGTGTGTTAATGGGGTTAATAAGATTCAAAAAAACATTATTTGACTAGACATACCAACACCTTCCTCCAGGCCTAGCTGCACTGGGTGTGTTCCCTGCTGCGGATCTTCTGTAAAGGACATAGCAATATGAGCTATCTTGGCAAAAAAAAAACATCTACATTGTTTGGCACAGTATGATATTGGACCTACCAGGAGGAGGGTCAGCACTGATGTCAACACCTGTGAGTCCGTCTGGTTCGCCAAGCTGCATGGGCTGTGGAGGGGCTGAGATCCGTGCTACAGATGAACAAATTGCAGGTTGGGGAAAACAAAAAAAGGACAATTGGAAGGGCAAGTATCACATTCTCTTAATGTCACACATAGGATAGTAGTTAATCTTTTCCAAACAACTCACACAATTGACATCCAAGATAATATCCTACCTCGGTGCAAAGCATCCGAATCTAAGTCCTCTCTGGGAAAGATGGTATCGGGTCCTATGATGTTCAAGAAAGGTAATTGATAATCCCAGAGAGAACTTCGTGCACGTTCATCCAGCCGACCTTGACGGTCATAAAGACCCTCCGCAGCCCATGCAATTAGCTTCTTCCGAACGGACCCACAGATGTCGTTGACCTTCTTCCGCACACTGTCACGGTGGCGAGGTGCTTCACCCAGTGCATTTACAGCATCCCGGATTTCATCCCACAATCTGTTCTTCTCTGTTACTGAGTAAGACGCGGCCCTGGTCCCATGTATCGCCTGATATCTGGCCATATAGGCGTGGACCAGGGCACAGCACTGATTGTGGGTGAAACGGGGAAGCCGGGGTAATGTGGACAAGCTGACTCTGGTGGACGGACCCGCTCCAGGACTACTGTCAGAAGAGCCAGCTTGTCCACTTGGTGTGTTAACACCTCCCCCGGCTTCCTCCTCCGGGATGGGGATGGTGGACTCCCTCATGGATACAGCTGGAGCCTCCCTCACACCAGAGCCAGACGATCTGCCCACCCTGCCCCCCCTGCCCCCCCTGCCCCCCCTGGCCCCCCTGGCCCCCCTGGCCCTTCTCATCCTTCCAGTGGGTGGGGCCATGGGAGCACGAGGTGGGCAGAGAATCTGGCTGTCCAGCAGCAGCAAAGAGCCCCAAACTCCTAAATCTGAAATGACAAAAGAGAAAACAGAAAAAACAGGATTTGCAGATTGCTCTTCATATACAGTATAATTAGTGAACAGTTACAGAACACACTTACCTAATGGCACAAACAGACTTGGTCGTGGTGGTAGTAGTGGGCAAAGAGCAGAAGAGGCTGCAAAGAAAAGGAAAAAAAAAAACACATAAGAAAACGCATATGGGTACAAATCACACGAGGCCCTCCAAACACTTACCTAATGGCACAAACACGGTGGTGGTGGTGGTGGTGGCAAAAAAAGCAGAAGAGGTTGCAAAGAAATGTACAAAAAAAAACACATAAGAAAACGCATAGGGGTACAAATCACACGAGGCCCTCCAAACACTTACCTAATGGCACAAACACAGTGGTGGTGGTGGTGGTGGTGGTGGTGGTGGTGGCAAAGAGCAGAAGAGGCTGCAAAGAAATGTAAAAAAAATACACATAAGAAAACGCATAGGGGTACAAATCACACGAGGCCCTCCAAACACTTACCTAATGGCACAAACACAGTGGTGGTGGTGGTGGTGGTGGTGGTGGTGGTGGCAAAGAGCAGAAGAGGCTGCAAAGAAATGTAAAAAAAATACACATAAGAAAACGCATAGGGGTACAAATCACACGAGGCCCTCCAAACACTTACCTAATGGCACAAACACAGTGGTGGTGGTGGTGGTGGTGGTGGTGGTGGTGGTGGTGGCAAAGAGCAGAAGAGGCTGCAAAGAAATGTAAAAAAAAAACACATAAGAAAACTCATAGGGGTACAAATCACACGAGGCCCTCCAAACACTTACCTAATGGCACAAACACAGTGGTGGTGGTGGTGGTGGTGGTGGTGGCAAAGAGCAGAAGAGGCTGCAAAGAAATGTAAAAAAAAAACACATAAGAAAACTCATAGGGGTACAAATCACACGAGGCCCTCCAAACACTTACCTAATGGCACAAACACAGTGGTGGTGGTGGTGGTGGTGGTGGTGGTGGTGGTGGCAAAGAGCAGAAGAGGCTGCAAAGAAATGTAAAAAAAAATACACATAAGAAAACGCATAGGGGTACAAATCACACGAGGCCCTCCAAACACTTACCTAATGGCACAAACACAGTGGTGGTGGTGGTGGTGGTGGTGGTGGTGGTGGCAAAGAGCAGAAGAGGCTGCAAAGAAATGTAAAAAAAAAACACATAAGAAAACGCATAGGGGTACAAATCACACGAGGCCCTCCAAACACTTACCTAATGGCACAAACACAGTGGTGGTGGTGGTGGCAAAGAGCAGAAGAGGCTGCAAAGAAATGTAAAAAAAAACACATAAGAAAACTCATAGGGGTACAAATCACACGAGGCCCTCCAAACACTTACCTAATGGCACAAACACAGTGGTGGTGGTGGTGGTGGTGGTGGTGGTGGCAAAGAGCAGAAGAGGCTGCAAAGAAATGTAAAAAAAAAACACATAAGAAAACGCATAGGGGTACAAATCACACGAGGCCCTCCAAACACTTACCTAATGGCACAAACACAGTGGTGGTGGTGGTGGTGGTGGTGGTGGTGGTGGCAAAGAGCAGAAGAGGCTGCAAAGAAATGTAAAAAAAAAACACATAAGAAAACTCATAGGGGTACAAATCACACGAGGCCCTCCAAACACTTACCTAATGGCACAAACACAGTGGTGGTGGTGGTGGTGGTGTAATCCTTTATAGGCAAAAGGAGGCTGCAAACATTAAACATACATGAGAAATCGCATGACCTACATACGTGCACATAATAAATTACAGTTATCAGGAAAGCAAAAATGGTGTCTTTGGAAGCTGGGAAGGTAAGGGGGCAGGTTTAGATGCCAAATCTAGACTGCACACCTTTAACAAACATGAGAAAACACATGTCCAAACCACATGCACATGGGGCCAACTGCCAATGATTAAAAGACACTTGAGGGGTTCCCAAGCTATTGTGGGTTGGAGGGGATTCACCATAGACAACTTAAGCACACCCAAGATAAGTACAAATTGTCTCCTTCCTTTTTTTTGGGAGAGAGAGATACAATTGTCTTACCTCCAGATAATGTAGGTTGTGGGTCACAGGGTCTTGCTAGCACATAAGAAACATCGATCTATAACATCCAGCAGCCATATTGGCCATGTGCTCCTTTTATAGCTGGCTCACAGGTGTGATAATTAGCGGCCGTTTCTATATATATCTGCGCATTCGCGAATTTGCGCGTTCAAAATGGAGGACGATATCCCAGACGCATTAGATGGTGCAATGCTGGCATTTATTGGTGCCTTGTTTGAGGAGGCCCTGGCACAGGAGGCAGCAGAAGGTGGGGAAGCTGCAGCAGCAGCAGCAGCAGCACCTCCAGCAGCAGCACCTCCAGTCCGTGTGCCCTTACCTCGCCAGCCACGCATTTTTGCTCCAAGGATCTATTTGGACAAGCTGCGGGATTCTGATGTCAGGAGGAAGTTCCGGCTCGAGCGAGGAACTATTCTACACCTCTACCAGCTCATAGCAGAGAAAATTGACCCGGACACACAGCGCGGCCATGCGGTGCCCGGCATGGCCAGATTGCTGGCCACTTTGTATATTTTAGGGCGTGGCAGCTTCCAAGCCACTTCGGGAAGTATCATGGGCATTAGCCAGCCCACAGTTTCAAGGGTGTTCATGTTGGTCATTAATGCCATAGTGGATATAGTGCCCAATTTTATCCACTGGCCACAGAATGAAAATGAGTGGAATGAAGTCAAGTTGGGTTTCTACCGGCGGGCACACATGCCGCAAATCCTAGGGGCAATCGATGGCACCCACATAGCCATTAGGCCCCCAAGGAGCCACGAAAGTGAATACCGGAACCGCAAGCAGTACCACTCTGTGAACGTCCAATTAGTGTGTGACGCCAAACAGCGCATCATGAGTGTCAACACTGGTCACCCAGGGTCGTGCCATGATTCCAGTATGTTAAGAACAAGTACTCTGTACGAGGTGTTTGAAAGTGGACAAATGCCCGAAGGGTGGCTTATTGGTAAAGTATTTTGTCTTAACAACATAAACTGTAAGATTACATAGACATAGGAATAAGCTACATCGGTGTACACCCTGATTTAAGCAAAGCCTACCTAAAATGGATGTGTTATTAGTTGTCAGGCTGTTCACACACAACCAGATCAGCAGCTTAGCAGCTCACAAAAGAAAGATTTGCAAAGTTGTCTTTGAGTCCAATGAAGGTGGTTAACCAATGTGTAAATGGTGTCCTCTAGCCACCCAAAGAAAACCTACAAATGATTCCAATGGTATTGCCATATCCCCAAAGTACTTTGCATAAGTGAGTCAATATTGGTTTCCTCACTCTAGTTGCAGATATATTCCAGAAGTAAGACCTAGGCTAATGTAATAGGAACAAAATAGGGGCCAAGTTGGAACTTGCAAGAGAAACCCACCACTTTGTGTGTCCTTTTTCCCATTTGTATTAGTGATTTAGGCAGTTAGACAGAGTTGAGATGTTTCATATGATTTTTTGCAAACAGACGAGCAGGTTGTTTAGTAAAATGCCTAATTGTCTCCCATTTTGAGGAGTCATCTAAAGTCACATGATAGGAAGAACTAATGTATATTTTTCTTATTTTTCAGGGGATGCTGGTTACCCGCAGCTGACGTGGCTGATGGCTCCAATCAGGTACCCCCAGGGCCCAGCAGAGAGGAATTACAACAGGGCCTTGCGGAGAAGCCGGAGTATCATTGAGTTGACCATAGGTCTTCTCAAGTCCCGGTTTCTCTGCTTGGCCCGGCCTGGGGGTGAACTCCTGTACTCTCCTACAAAGGCTTCCAAGATCATCCTGGCGTGCTGCGTGTTGCACAACATGTGCGTTGCCCGGGATGATTCTTGGGAGCTGACGGAGGAGAGGGAGCCAGAGGTCCGTCAGCCGGCGGCCCCCAGGCGGCGGAGCACCGCTGCCGGTATGGCCACCCGGAATACCCTGGTTGCTAGCCACTTTACATGTAAGTACTGTAACCGGTCAAGATAGGGCATGTGTATTAATTAGCTAGTTAGCAGAGGTGCCACTCACAGGGAGACAGAGGGTGATTATCATCTGCCAATGACACTTGCCATTGTAGATAAAGTGTAGTCAACATTGGTAAAATTGTGTTACTTGAGCAAAAACATGCACCTCTAACCATAAACATGTTGGTATTGTGAATAGTGTAAAGGGCTGAGAAGAGCTGGCAGGTGTTTATTTGTGTCTATGCCACCTGTGTAGTTATTGATAACATGAACGGCTGCTTGGTATCTTATGGTGTTGTAATTTTCCAGAACATCAACATCTTGGAATCATGGCACGTACCATGGGAAGCCTGTGGTGATGGGCTGTCTGGCGTCACAGGTGTGTATTCAAATGTTTACATTAATGATTTCTGGTTTGTGTAAGTTGGCATAAAATGTGTTATTTCACTCGTGATGTCGAAATTAAATGAAGTTCAGAATGAAGCAAACAGGCATTAAGATGTGATTTTCATAATGAAATGTCTTATCCTTTGTTTTATTTTTCCAGGAGTGGTACTGCTTGCGGGTGTAGGTGGTAGAAACCCACCTTGATGGACTCCACTCATTTTCTTTTGTGGTCAGTGGATATTTGGTAAGGCACATGGCCAATGACCAACATGAACACCCTGGAACTTCGAAAGTGGCTTGGAAGCTGCCCAGCAACCTTGCCATGCCTGTCCCCTATGAGCTGGTAGAGGTGCAGAATGGATTCTGAACTCTGCCGGAAGTTGTGGAAGACATCAGAATCCCGTAGCCATGGAGCAAAGATCGTGGTCTGGCGCTGTAAAGGCACACGGACTGGAGAGTGACAATATTCTTTTGCTGCATCCCTCCTTCTGCTGTCATTCTCAAATAAATAAATACATTAGAATTGAACATGTGTTTTTTTGTTTTGTGTGGGTGCCTACAGACAAAAGGGCCATCCACACTGTAAGATTTAGAGAAGACTTTATCCTTCCGATTGACATTTTCTATGTAGTGCAAGGGCCTGCCTGATTGCATCCAAATTGAAAGTGTTGAGGTTTGAGCTTCTATTATATGGTTTGGTTAAGTCTACAGGAAAAAGTCTAGACAAATTGTTAGTGTATGGCCCATTAAGCTGCCAAGGCCGGAGTTTTGCACTTTGCATGCTGCTTGTACTGGTGATGTGAGGGGTTGTAATGTAGAGTAGGGATGTGACAGTGTTGTGTTGAGGTGTGAGGCAAATGTAGTGTTGGACTATGAGGGCCTGTGTTGTTGAAATATGGAGAGAGTCCAATATCAGACACCTATGTTTATTGGTCAAGAAATTGTAAGAACCATGGTAAATATGTAAAGAATTGCATCTCGATAAAACTAGGACCACACTCATAAAATCAAAATTGTGTTGTTTCCATTGATGTGCTTGAAATTTGGGTAGGACACCCCCCTCCCCCCCCAAATTCAAGATAGTTTAAAAAAACTGTTTAAAAAAATGAGAGTGAAAAGAGATCCCAAGTGTAGTGATGTGATTTGAACCCATGACGTTGTGAACTGCAGTGAAGTTGCAAAGCACTTAGCTATTGTGCAGAATAAAGCTGTATGGTGGAAAAAAAGGAGTGTGTTAAGGCTAAAAAGCACATATAGCTAAAGAACTAAACATTGTATGGAATGTGGGAAGAAGACCATGGTAAAATTGTGAGGTTTCATCTTGCCCTGAAGTAGGGTAGGGGTTTGGTCACTTGCCTTTGGTACTTTCCTTCATAAGATCGATTTGACACACAGACAAGATCAAAAAAACACTTAAAATGGTGTAAGCTTGCAAGCGCTTCTGAGTGTAACATTATTTAGCAATATATATGATGTAATCCGTTACATTTTAGCAATATAAACAAAAAAAGAAAATAAAAAAAGTAGGTGGAGATGGTAAGCCTCGAACCTACAGCAGAGGGAGATGAATTACAGACATGTGATGTGTGCACTAATCCACTAGCCCACATCGCTATGTGAAACTGCTATAAGCACGAAGACATAAGTTTGCGAATTGGCGAAGCCGCGATCGTAAGTGAATCCCGCTGACGGCGGAATTCATTATTGCTGTTTTACTCGCCAATTCGCCGCAGCGCCAGTTAATTGATTTGAACGCGGCGAAACTGAAACACGTCATAGAGGTTTGAAGCTGCAGTTTCTTTAAATCCGGCCCCCCATAACAGAAATGAAGAAAAATGCATTTTTTTTACAAAGTTTTCACTCTTTTTTCATTTATAGCGCAAAAAAATAAAAACCCAGTGGTGATTAAATACCACCAAAAGAAAGCTCTCTTTGTGTGAAAAAAGGACAAACATTTCATATGGGTACAATGTTGCCGGACTTGGTAATTGTCCTTGAAAATGTGAGCGCACTGAAAGCTGAAAATTGGCCTGGTTAGGAAGGGGGTTTAAGTTCCCAGTGGGTAAGTGATTAATGTAAGTAGGGAGATTCTCTAGTTCAGTAATGGTGAACCTTAGCACCCCAGATGTTTTGGAACTTCATTTCCCATGATGCTGAACTACACTGCAGAGTGCATGAGCATCATGGGAAATGTAGTTTCAAAACATCTGGGGTGCCAAGGTTCGCCATCACTGCCCTAATGGTATTTCAACATGATGGAGCTGGGAGAACGGCTAAGTCTGAGCCGGTCATATGTCCTGTGACATTGCTAGGCCCTCCCACCAGGCTGTACAAAGTGGATTGGAACTGTTAGTCAAAGATCTGATCTGCTTGAAGCATAGGCATGCGCATAGGGTGTGCCAGGTGTGCCCATGCACCCCCTAAACACCCTGTGCAGCACAGATTCCTCCTACTGCCCTGGCCCCCCCCCCTCCCTCTGCAGCGCTGCCGTCTTCCCTCCTCTCCCGCCGGCTGTTGCTGCGGGGAAGTTTTAGGATGAGTGGGGGAAAGGGGCCGGTGAATATGTAATTTACCTGCTCCTTCCCTTTCTGAATGAACATCGTGAGTAAGAGGTAGTGTGTGTTTGAGCTTTGGAGGGCACATGCTAACGCAATAGGTTACGCACACCTATGGCTTGAAGAGGTTGGTGGGGGGATCAGAACCTTGACTGACAGCTCCACTCTGGCTTTGCATGGCCTGAGAAGGGCCTGACAACGCCACAAGAGATGTAACCTACTCTGGCATAGCCCCGCCCCCAGCTTGTCTGTGTTGCAACAAAAAAAAAAACAGGAAATGGTCATGTGACCCTAGATTGAAAAAGAAGTAAAAAGGTATTTATTGCTTTCATCTATAAAGTGATTTACATGTAATAAATGGCTGCTGGTGTGCCCTGTTGATGTGACACTGTAATAGTATCAAGGTTTAGAATCACCTTAAACTTATAGAGGGAACTTATATATAATTATCAAATGTGTACATTTATAGAACATATATTAGCCCAACTTGTACATGAGGTTTGTATGTATGACACGATGTTAGGATTTGATAGTTAGATGATAAAAAGGAAGGTGAAATAAAAGGAAAGAAAAATAGATGCAACGTGACCTGAGGTCCTGCATTGTAAGTGAGGACACCATGGGCCTACCCGCAGCCTGGAGCATCAGAGAGAGTAAGAGAATAATGGCTGTGGAGAAATATAGTTACTGGACAAATTCAAGCAGGAGACCTTCTGCAAGGGTAGTTATTTTTCATTTTTCAGTATTATTTACTTACTGAGGGCCTAACTCTCCCTAAATTAATAAAAAGTTGCACATCCTAAAGCTGGTACCACAAATGGATGTTTGCTTTCTGGGTGTGGGAGGCAAGGCAGGCATGAAAAATAATAGTTAGTAATGGAGGCCAAAGGCCCAACACCTGAAATACCCACCAGGAGACCCAAGGAACAGACCCTGGGTGCCTGGTCCTAACAATGCCACAGCAGGTTATACAGCTAGACCATAATGTATGTGACCAACCTAAAGCATACCAATGGTCAAAATGCAAAATAATATAGTAACTTTCACACAGAATTTCAGTTGTGTCCAACCTACTTCTAATAATCTGAATGATCTTGAAGTTTGTAAATGTATTTTGTGAAGATCCCCACACATTTACTTATTTTAATTCTGTAACATGTATTTACTATGTCCTGTGAGTAGGCACTGCTGTGTCACACATTTCACAGAGCCTGCCTTCTGAACTATATAGTTGCTGAGAGGAGGAGTTTCAAGAGGAGGATTCCGTACAAGAACTACAGCTTGCAGGAAGCAAGGTACCATGGGATATGTAGTCCCTTCAAAGTAAAAGCAAACCAAAGGAATGTGCAGGCAGCACTCACAACATCATAGGGGATTTTTCAACTTTATATTGGATTGTCAAACATTACGATTGTTTCCATTATCACAATGCTGATGTTATAAAATAAAAGTAAATTCTGTGACCATTAGCTATACTAGGAATTGGGGTTACCTCTTTCCCAAAACATTTCAGATCCATCGCTACGCATATTCTCTTTGCAGCTAGGGCCCTCGTCACGAGCAAATGGAAAACCAAGGTCCCCCCTTCCATGACTGAAGTCATATCCCATTTAAAAGTGATTGATGCATACGAAAGGTTATTGGCGTTCAAGGAAGGCTATGTCCACTTGTACAATGTAAACTGGTCACCTTGGCACCGTGCATTAGCTGATGGACTGTGTTAGTCGATATTATTGAAAGTTACTTATACTTACCATGTTAAATGCTGCTGAATATTGCCTTTGGAACTGTACTTTTCTTTTTACTTTCGAGAGCACTCACTTGTTTAAATGACCTAGACCTAAGCTCCCGTGTGTCCCATAGCCCCGCCTGGCTAGGCGCACCCTCTGGGACCGTAATTGAGAGATCTCTGGGGGTGTCCTGGCCCGGTTATGTCTCACCTAGCGGGAATCGCACAGGGAAGCTGGCTCTCATGTATGTAAACATTTGTTTCTCCTTTCCTGGTCATTTTACGACGTTATTGTTGTTTTTATCATAACCTCACGCGATAAGCCTGTTGTACTTCCTGATTCCTGTTACTTATCGCTTACTTGTTACATGTTGAAAATTCAATAAAAATTTATATTTAAAAAAAAAAAAAAAAACTTCTTTAACCGCTTGCCGACCGCCGCAAGTAGATTTACTGCGGCGGTCAGCCCCTGCCAGGCAGAGTGACGTTAATTAACGTCACTAGCCTGGGAGGGTCTGGGGAGCGAGCGCGCGCCCGCGGAGGCGCGCTCCCGCTCCCGCGCGGTCACGGGCCCCCCCGCGCGTGTGACCAGCGGACCCGATATCCGCCGGTCACTCGGCGATCGGCGGGGGAGAGGGAGAATGTCAGGCAGCTTGTGTAAACAAGCCACCTGTCATTCTCCTCGCTGTAAAGACACTGATCACATGGATCTACTATGTAGATCCGTTGATCAGTGTCCTTACAGCTCAAGCCACAGCCAATCACAGTAGAAAGCACGCCCCTAGGGACACACACAGCCCCTCCCTCCCAAATAAAGTTAACCCCTTCACTACCAGTGTATTTTTACAGTAACAGTGCATATATATAGCACTGATTACTGTAGAAATGTCACTGGTAACCCCAAAAGTGTCAAAAATGTCAGTCAAGGGTCCGATCTGTCCGCCGCAATGTCGCAGTACCGTAAAAAAATCGCAGATCGCCGCCATTACGCGTTAAAAAAAAACAACAAAAATGACAAAAATCTTTCCCTTTGTTAGTAAACGCGATAACTTTTGCGCAAACCAATAAAAATACGCTTTTAGCGATTTTTTTTACCAAACATAGGTAGGATAAAACAAATTGGCTGAAAATGTTAAAAAAATTTGATTTTTACATTTTTTTTGGGGAATTTCATATAAAAAAATGTGAAAAATATTGCTATTTTTGCAAAATTGTCGCTCTTTTTTTGTTTATAGCGCGTGATCAAAAAATCGCACGGGTGATCAAATACCACCAAAAAAAAGCTCTGTTTGTGGGAAAAAAAGGACGTCAAAATTCGTTTAGGTACAGTGTCGCACGACCGCGCAATTGTCCGTTAAAGTCACGCAGCGCCGAATCGCAAAATACCCCCTGGTCTTTTAGCAGGAAAATCCTCCGGGGCTTAAGTGGTTAACAGGCAGAGCTACATTTATCCTTTAGGGAATATTGCAGAATATAGTTTTTTTTTTTGAAAGGTGTTTATTTTTGAAATTTGCATTAAACACAGAACAAATACAGCACAACCAAGACTGCAAACATTGTCAAGGTGATTACAGTGCAGGAAATAGAGAACAAATTAACTCAGTACCAAACCCAGTGTTAGGCCAACTGTGGCCAACAGGAGAAGGGAGGGAGGGCCCCCCCCCGGAGCCCAACAGGGCAGTCCATAGGATAAAGTCTATCAGGGCTTCAACAGGGTTTCCGAAGGTGAAAAAGATGAAAGACAAGCTACCAGTCACACGCATCGGACATACACACATTCACACACAAGCACACGCCATCCCCCAACCTCCACAATCACAGCCCGGGGGGGGGGGCAAGAGACACAACAAGGTACCCAGCCCATGCTAGCTGGGAGAGAGGGGGATAACACCCGCCCCGCTCAGCCTACAGTCCCTGAGACAAAGGAGTGTCCGCCCAGAATGAAGCATTGATATTCAGCCAGGGCTGCCAGAGTTTATATCTATATTTACAGTGGTATATCTCCATTTACTGTACAATACCATCGAATTTCTGTACTGTGGGCGGCTCAATACTTTTCCAGTGCAGCAAGACCAATTTTCTAACAGTAATATGCGGATCAGGGCCCTAGCATGGACACGGTGCACAAAGTCATTTCGTATACCCAGCAGTCCAACCTCCAGAGTGTGAGGCACCAGCAAATGTAAAGTGTCAGCAAAAAATGCAAAGATTGACGTCCAGTAATCCTTAATACGGGGACAGGACCAGAACATATGGATAAGATCCGCCACAGGACAAGCACATCTGGGGCACGCAGCACCAGGGGCAACACCCATACGGACCAACTTTTGAGGAGTATAATGTAGATGATGAATATATATTTAAACTGTATAAATCTGTTATTTGAGCTAATAAGGTCTTGAAAGCATACCTCCAAGGCTTCCTCCCACCCCTCATCGGACAACTCAGGAAGCATTGCGACCCACTTTCGCAATGCCTGCTGGAAAGTGTCAGCACCATCCGCCTGTAATCTTGAGTAGAAAGTAGTGACCAGTTTTGTGATATCAGGGATGGACAGTAGTTTCTCAACAGGAGATTCCGAAAGCTCCAGGGTCAACCCATCAAACTGTGCCCGGGCAGCATGGCGTAGCAATAGGTATTTGAAAAAGAACCGGTTACTCATGCTGTGACGGGG
The DNA here is from genome assembly GCF_965119305.1 of Pelophylax lessonae. Classification (NCBI taxonomy): domain Eukaryota; kingdom Metazoa; phylum Chordata; class Amphibia; order Anura; family Ranidae; genus Pelophylax; species Pelophylax lessonae. The sequence goes on along the minus strand of NC_138771.1, from coordinate 358,530,536 downwards.
CCCTCAGGTCATCAAAAGATACAAAAAGGTTGGATGTAAAGACGTGAGTCACCCCGAACAAACCCACCAATGGGAATCCGGGTCACCCTGAAGCTCTGGGAAGTTGTGATTATCCCACAACGGGGCACCAGGAGACACCATAGGTGTATCTGTTAACAGCATATTGCTGGCATGCCAAGCCAGACACCCCACCTCAGTGGGCAATACACAGGAACAGCGTCTGTATGATGACCTATGTATGGCATCAATAACTGCCGGTGTCGAGCCGTGCATAGCCAGCACGAGGGCGGTGGAGGAGTTCCCCGGAGAGTCCCTGAGCCAGTCGTATATATAAGCAAGTTGTGATGCAAGGAAGTATTTATATAGGTCAGGACAGGCCAAACCCCCCTGAAACTTCGATGCCTGGAGAGAAGTTTTGGCTATGCGTACCGGACTTTTGGGTTTTCGGTACCCGGACACGGACCAGAACATTTTACTGTATATTCGGGATACAGTCGGTTGTTCGGTAAATTATTTCATGTTTTGGCGCGGTTTTAATGGATCGGTTTCAACAGCTGCGAGGCAGCCAATCAACAAGCGTTTAACTAGTGTGCCCTTAGAAGCCATCACAGCCATGCCTACTAATGGGATGGCTATGATTGGCCAGTGCAGCATGTGACCCAGCCTCTATATAAGCTGGAGTCACGTATCGCCGCACGTCACTCTGCTCTAACTACTATAGGCACAGGTGTGACGGTGGCGGGTATCAGACCCCTGGCCTTCTCATCCAACTCGTGACCAAGGACCAGGCAATCTCACACCCTGCCATCACTTGCATAACAATGCCACGCTCAGCTGCACCTGGCACAAAGATTTTCCAGCTTGCGGGACCACAATCTAGACGGCAGCAGGATGAGAGCGATTGTCACTGGGCTAATTAAGCAATTAACCCTTTCTCTGCCACCACCTCTACGTTATGATGAGCCCAGAGGATGCTCGTAATTTTAGAAATACCAATTATGACTATAGAATAATCATCTGTAACACGCACTGTCACCGCAGACAGGGATGTCCAGAGGATTTATTCTAGACAGTAGCGCTCTTCAAGAGACAGGTTCTTTGGTTAGTTTGCATTAAGAGCTTATAGACAAGATTAACACTTTTCAAAATAAGGTTTAATAATAAAGAGGTTAAAATTGGTGCAAATAAAAATATTTACAGAAAAATGGGTTTCAAAGAAATAGAGACACAATTCAGCAATTTAGAAAATTAAGAAAAGAATTAGAAATAAGAATACTTGCATGTAAGGTCCTTGTATTATCAGAGTTTCAAAAGCTGAGGCAGTGATCCGTTCTCCACTTGCTAGATGTTTCTTTCATGATGTTACATGAGAACTGAAAAAAACATCTGCTTCTTTCCTTTTCTCTGAGACCCCAGGGGGTGTCACCAGAGGTCCTTGACCAATAAACACAGTGGCCCAGGGCGGCCCTAGGCTCAGACAATGGCAAGGAACCTCCCGTTTAGACAGATCTATAACATAATTCATATCTTCCAATATCTGCCAGCTGCCTTCTTGAAACTAATAACTGATATATTATTGTGCCGCATTGAATTTTACATCCATAGACACTAAACACAGGTTATCTCCAAGTAACCTCTGACCTGTAAGGCATCAGACAGCTAGCTTGTCTTCCATAGAAGCGAACGTGATCATGTATGATCTCGTTCCGTTCAGTATTATATTTCTCATCCAAATATATACTTTTTGTTAATTGGGTATGGATTTGTTAGATGTATTTGGTACATCTCAAATTAACACTTTGGCTGGGGAATTTACAACCCAGCCTGGTCAGCCTTAATGAACATCTGCCAGGATGTGCTGAGATAAGGTTCCTAGATAAGGTTCTTTGAAGTAACAGCTCTTTTGAAGCTTGCATCCTTAAGTGAATTAGCTCAAGGAGGGGGCTGGGTGAGTGAGTGTCTTTTCAAACTGTCATGGCAGAGCTCGAAAACCAAAATGGTTGCTTGACAAAATGGTGTCCCAGTGCAGGATACCATTACAACAGGTTCCTGCTGCTGCTTATTTGAGGGAGAGATAGGAGATTATTGTAGAGACAGGCTGGAGATTGCTTTTAGGGAAAGAATAGGACACAGGACAGAAGAATGTTCTTTAATCAGACAGCGATCTACATCGATTTTATTGTGTGGGGGTGCAGTCCACGTACTTTTTGCCCTTCCCTGAGGCCAGTGAGGAGGAGTGAGAAAAAAAAACTTTTATCAGTCTGTAAGGTGGTCGGCGTGTGGCGTGTGGCGTGCGGCGGACATTTAATGCAAATTGAGTGCATATGTGTCTGCTTAATCTGGATTTAAAAAAAAAAAAAAAACGTTTTTTCCTTCATATTTTACTGTGACATACAGCGTTTAGACACTGCTGTGCTCTAATCTACTATTCAAAAATCACCAATTTAAGGGAAAAATTATTTTTTTTCAGTTTTTCATTCATACGTTACTGTGACATACAGCCTTTACACACAGTGCTGTTCTAATCTGCTATTCAAAAATCACCAATTTAAAGGGAAACATTTTTTTTTTCATTTTTTCCTTTATATGTTACTGTGAGATAAAGTCTTTAGACACTGCTGTGTTCTAATCTGCTCTTCAAAAATCACCAATTAAAGGGAAAAATACAAATTTTTCATTCATACGTTACTGTGAGATACACCATTTGGATACTGTTGTTCTATTCCGCTATTCAATAAACACCCATTTAGGAAAAAAAAAAAAATTAATTGCGGCCTAGTCTGCATATGTTACTGTGAGATACACCCTTTGTATACTGTTGTTCTATGCTGCTATTCAATAAACACCCATTTAGGGAAAAAATATTAAATTGCAGCCTAGTCTGTAGCTGTACGTGTGAGATACACCCTTTAGATACTGTTGTTCTATTCTGCTATTCAATAAACACCCATTTAGGGAAAAAAATTAAATTGCGGCCTAGTCTGCATATGTTACTGTGAGATACACCCTTTAGATACTGTTGTTCTATTCTGCTATTCAATAAACACCGATTTAGGGGAAAAAATTAAATTGCGGCCTAGTCTGCATATGTTAATGTGAGATACACCCTTTGTATACTGTTGTTCTATGCCGCTATTCAATAAACACCCATTTAGGGAAAAAATATTAAATTGCGGCCTAGTCTGTAACTGTATGTCTGAGATACACCCTTTGGATACTGTTGTTCTATTCTGCTATTCAATAAACACCCATTTAGGGGAAAGAAAGATATTAAATTGCGGCTTAGTCTGTATCTGTACGTGTGAGATACACCCTTTGGATACTGTTGTTCTATTCTGCTATTCAATAAACACCCATTTAGGGGAAGAAAGATATTAATTTGCCTCCTACTCCATGTGGGCCTCGTCATCCTAGATCAAGATGATTCTTTTTTATTCTCATGTTTTTTTGTTATTTTAAGTTATTTCCCTATCCACATTTGTTTACAAGGCACTTGCCATGCTCTTAACAAGCTTTTGCTGCCATTTGCAGCCCTCTAGCCCTTTCCATGTTTTTTTTAGAGCCATTTTAGTGCTCAAAAGTTCAGGTCACCATTGACTTCAATGGGGTTTGGGATCGGGGTCAAGTTCGGGTCAAGTCCAGGTCACAAACCTGGACTTTTTTTTCAAGTTCGGCCGGACCCACCAAGCCCATACATCCAGGTGTTCGCTCAACTCTAGTTAGGACAGATTCGATCTTACAAAACAGACTTTTGGGCAAAGACACAGGTGATGCGCAGAAGACATAAAGGAATTTAGGTAAGTATATCATCTTGTAAATGTTGATCCTGCCTATCAGATTCAGGGGCAGGGAGGACCAGGTGCGCAGCCTGGCTTCCATATGAGAAATGATAGGCTGTACATTGAGGGAGCAGTAGACCGAAAGTTCAGAGTGCACCTGTACACCCAGATATTTAAAGGTGGGCCACACCTGCAGCCTGGACCTATGCAGGTAACTATAATCAAAGGCGAGGCCGATCGGTAAAGCAACATACTCATCCCAACCGACCCGAAGGCCCGATACCTCCCCAAACTCCTCCACCACCGTCAGCAGGGCCTCAAAGGACGACTCCAGACCATCCAGGTAAACCAACGCATCATCCACAGGTGATGCCACCCACCATTGCCGTCTGCCACACCGCCAGAGCCAATGGCTCAGTGGCAAGAGCAAACAAGAGCGGCGAGAGAGGGCAGCCTTGGCTGGTGCCCCGTTGGAGGCCAAATGACTCAGAAACGTCTTTATTCATACACACCCTTGCCAGTGGTTTAGAGTATAGCAGGCGTACCCAGTTAATGAAGGATAGGCCGAAGCCCACTTTAGAAATAACCTGCCAAAAGAAGGTCCACCGTACAGTGTCTAAGGCCTTCCTGACATCTATGGATAACACAAGTCCACTCCTATTTTCTCTGTCTGCCCTATGCAGGTGTAAATAAAGCCAGCGGATGATATCATACATGCTCTTTCCAGGCATGAACCCATTCTGGTAAGGGTGAATGAGGTGACATATGACCTTACTGAGGCGGGTAACCAAAAGTTTCGCAAGAACCTTCACATGCAGAATATAATTTAACATTTGTCTGAAAGTACTTTCTACTTCTTAACACGGTCTCATTTACTGTATTTGATTGTTATTAGGGAAAATTTCTCATGACAACAGTGAAATTATTTTTTTTAACAATCGAGACAGCTTTATTGAAGGATAAAACTATAGAACATACAGAAAGAAAAACTGAAACAACCAACTTGACATGGTAGTACATAAGAACAGGTTTTACATCAGTTGCAATTGACAATAAAATAAAGTAAAATAAGGGGGAAACATTAAAGGAACACTTTGAAAACACATCAGATCTCAATGGGGAACACTATCATGCTGAATATCTATACATATATAGACAGGGCAATTTGTTGGGAACGAAAGGATGCCACATTGTTTGATGGGAATGAAAATGATCAACCTCCAGAGGGCTGAATTCAAAGACACTCTGAAAACAAAGTGAAAAAATGATGCAGCAGGCTAGTCTATTTTTCTGTATTTCATTGCAGAAACTCAAAATGGTACTCAGTAGCTTGTATGGCCCCCCATGTGCTTGTATGCATGCCTGACAATGTTGGGGCATGCTCCTAATGAGATGACAGATAGTGTCCTGGGGTATTTCCTCCTAGATCCGCACCAGGGCATCACTGAACTCCTGAAGAGACTTAGGTGCAACCTGGCGGCATCAGATGGAATGAAACCTAACGTCCCAGAGGTGTTCTATTGGATTTAGGTCAGGTTAGTTTGGGGGCCATTTAATGGTATGAATTCCTTTATCCTCCAGGAACTGGCTGCATACTCTAGCCACATGAGGCTGGGCATTGTCATACACCAGGAGGAAACCAGGACCCAGTGCATCAGCGTAGGGTCTGAAAATGGGTCCAATGATTTTATCCCAATACCTAATGGCAGTCAGGGTGCCAATTTCTAGCCTGTAGAGGTCTGTGCTTCGCTCCATGGTTATTCATCCCCAGACCATCACTGACCCACCAACAAACCAGTCATGCTGAACGATGTTACAGGGAGCATAACGTCCTCCGCTGCTTCTCCAGACCCTTTCACGTCAGTCACATGTACTCAGGGTGAACCTGCTCTCATCTGTGAAAAGCACAGGGTGCCAGTTGCCTGCCAATTCTGGTGTTCGTTGGCAAATGCCAATCAAGCTCCAGGGTGCCAGGCAGGGAGCACAGGGCCTACTAGAGAATGTAGGGTCCTCAGGCCACCCTCATGAAATCTGTTTTTGATAGTTTGGCCAGAGACATTCACACCAGTGGCTTGCTGGAGGTCATTTTGTAGGGCTCTGGCAGTGCTCATCCTGTTTCTCTGTGCACAAAGGAGCAGATACCGGTCCTGCTGATGGGTTAAGGACCTTCTTTTGCCCAGTCCAGCTTTCCTAGAGTAACTGCCAATCTCCTGGAATCTCCTCTATGCTCTTGAGACTGTACTGGAAGAAACAGCAAACCTCCTGGCACTGGCACGTATTGATGTGCCATCCTGGAGGAGTTGGACTGCCTGTGCAACCTCTATAGGGTCCAGGTATCGTCTCATGCTACCAGTAGTGACACTGACCCTAGCCAAATGCAAAACTATTGAAAAACAGTCAGAAAAGATGAGAAGGGAAAAAAAAATGTCAGTGACCTCCACCTGTAAAACCATTCCTGATTTGGAGGTTGTCTCATTGTTTCCCATCTAGTGCACCTGTTGTTAATTTCATTACCACCAAAGCAGCTGAAACTGATTAACAACCCCCTCTGCTACTTAGCTGACCAGATCATTATCCCAGGAGTTTAATTGACTTGATGCAGGCGGTGGTTAGGGACAAACTCATTTCCCAGGGCTCCAGACTTAAAAAGGCACGCGAAGGGGAACTGCAAACACTACTGAAGAAAATCAGGTCTACGGAGCTTCGACACAAATGCAACACTACCCCAGAATTAGCTGCAGAACTCCAGTCCCTACTTCTGGACCTTGCCAATTTGTTGGACGCTCAGATTCAAGCTTGATTAAGACTTGTTTCCCACAAATTCTATTAGGCAACGGCAAACATCAGGACATGTACATAAACTCCACACGGCAACAGGCTCCCTGGTAGTTCACTCTTCCAAGATAGTGGCAGCCTTTTCGAGATGACTATGTCAAACATTACCATCTCCCCAGTACACTCCCAGATGTAACAACTGACCAGAAATCTGAACATATTCAGCAGTACCTGGAAGAGGCTCACTCCCCTCGGCTCTCCGATCCAACTGGACTCACCAATTACCTTGACAAAATTAGTGGCGGTTATTAAGGACCTCTCCAAAGGGAAAAGCCTGGGAGCCAATGGCTTCACAAATGGCTACTACTGAATATTCCATTCACTTCTGGCTGACCCGATGTGCGCCTATTTTAATGCTTTGGCCCAGGGGACTATGGTACCTAGAGAAGGCCTACTTGCTCATATTTTGGTCATCCCAAAAGACAGGAAAGACCACACTGCTCCCTGTAACTATAGACCAAAATCGTTTCTGAACAATGATATTAAAATATTAGCAAAGATTCTGGCCACTCCCCTTAAACCTATCCTGCCTACAGTAGTTCACCTGGACAAAACGGGGTTTATCATGGGACGAGAAGCCAGAGAATTCTAACTGTGCTTTCCAGTTGATTCATTGGGTCCGGTCGTAGACCAACCTTCCACCCTGTCTCCTGCTCTCCACAGATGCCGAAAAAGTATTTGACAGGGTGGGCTGGACATATTTTTGGGCTGTACTGACTAACCCAGGCCGTGGCCCTAACATGCTCACCTGGATAGCATCGCTCTATAACTCTCCTGAGGCTCGGGTTAGGGTGAATAGGGTACTCTCTGACCCATTTCCCATTTGTAATGGAATGAGACAGGGTTGCCCACTCTCTTCCCTATTTGCACCTACCCTCCAACCTCTGCTTAATAAAATATGTTTAAATCCCAATGTAAAGGGACTGCGCATGGGACCTGTAGAACATAAAATATCTGCCTATGTGGAAGATGTTCTATTTTATGTCTCAGATCCGCTGATCTCGCTTCCCAATATTATGGCAGAATTACGAGACTTCAATTTGCTTTCAAATTTCAAAATGAATTACAGCAAATTTGAGATCTAACCCCTGACTGTCTCTTTAGATTTGCGTACGTGGCTGCAATCCTCATTCTCATTTACATGGTGCAATACATCCCTGCAATATCTGGGCATCCACCTCCCACCACACTGTTCCCAGTTATACACGAATAATTATGTCCTGATTCTTTCCACTATAAGAACGAATCTGCAAAAATGGAAATAAGGGACCTTCTCGTGGATGGGTAGAGTCAGTGTCTTAAAGATGAATGTGTTAACCCATATTCTTTTTTACTCACAAATGGTGCCCATTCCTTTACCCAAGTCCTTCTCAGGCCTAAACAGCTTATTTCTGAAATATATTTGGCACGGACGAAGCCCACGCTTGGCTCTCTGCACCCTACAACACCCTAAGTGGTTGGGGGGCATGAGTGTGCCTGTTATTCACAAGTATTAAAGGGCAATCGCTTTTCAGCGGATATTGCACTGACACCATAGTGTGTCAACCAAACTGTGGGTCTCTCTGGAAAAATTCTTGGCAGGTCAGAATTTGGCTTGTGCGCCTTTGTAGCACAGGGAGTGCAGAGGGCTGTCTGAATTTACCTCCCCTGTAACTATCCATACATGGAAGGTGTAGGATGTTTTGAATGATTCAGGACAACTTGCCCCATCAGTCTCCCCTCTCACCCCTTTGGGAGGCTTCCCTTGGTTTACTCCGGGGGAATACCTCTCCTTTTTCTGCACTTGGGCAATTGATGGGGAGGCGAGGTGTGGCAGGTTTGTTCAAGACCAGGGGCTGTTATCCTTAGACAGTCTCAGGGACCAGTTTGGCTGGTTTCCTATGGACGAATGGCATTACAGACAGCTCAGACACTTTATTGGTAGTCTACCTCAGTCTATCCGATCCCCTTCCACTGCCACTCCTTTTGAGAAACTCTGTATGTCCACCTCTATGATTCCGCATTCCATATCTGTGTTATATAAGATGCTGCAGTCAATGGAACCCACAGGAAAACCTCTATACATAAGGGAATTGGAGAGAGACCTGCAACATGAATTTACTGAAACACAACTTGACCATTTTTATCGCTTTACACATACTAGCTGTCAGGATCGTCTTGGCAGAGCCTGACGTGCAGAAGGATTTCTCACCTCATAGAGAGCCCAGAATGCTACGCGAAATCCCAGGACGGGGATGTGGACAGGATACCTTAGTGAAACACAGGTTCACCACAGGTGCGGAGTCTAAGTGCTAGCCGGAATTCACCAGGGCCCCTGATGGTGGGAATGGATTTGGCTGCGTGCTAGCACCAGGTCGCAATCCTCAGGATACCCCAGCCAGGAAAAGAGCAGGTCCAGGTCCAATAGCGGATAAATAGATCAGGGTAAGGCAAAAGCATAGTCAAGACAAGCCGGGGTCAGGGCGGGCAGCAGGTATTCAAGGGCAAAGGCAAGCCAGGTCAGATGATCAGGAAACAGCAGGTAGGTATGGGCACAGGAGAGCTGAAGATCACACAGCAAATACTCAGTGTGGTTGCTGCATTTAAATAGGCCGTTTGTGGCCAATGGTAATTGTGCGTGCATGCACATACACGTTCACGAGACGGGAGAACGGTACGTGAGAGCGCCTCTGTGTACGCGCATGCGCATTGGCATTACCAGTGCACCTGGGCAAAACAGTAAACCCCTGACATTGCCCCCTCCTTATGGGCAACCTCCAGGTGCCCAAAAGATTCCTTTTATGTGGATGGTTGTGAAAAAAGTTGCGGATCAGTTCTTGGGCATGGACGTTCCGCTCGGGTTCCCAGGAATTTTCTTCTGGGCCATAGCCTTTCCACTTGACCAAATATTGCAACTGGTTCCTCTTTCTTCTGCAGTCCACAATAGCCTCTACCTCAAATTCTTCATCACCGTTAACAAACACAGGTGTAGGCGGCCCCGAGCCTCTATCCGGAAAGGGATCTGGTACTGCGGGTTTCAATAGAGACACATGAAAAACCGGATGAATTTTAAGCGAGTCAGGTAGGGCAAGTTCGTATGACACCTCATTTAATTTCCTCTTTACTGGGAATGGACCCACAAACCTGGGTGCCAACTTCTTTGAGGGGCAAGCCAATTGAAGGTTGGCTGTAGACAGCCACACTTGGTCACCTGGCTGAATTATCAATTCCCCTCTCCTTTTCTTGTCAAATATCTCCTCGTTGGTTGCCTGAGCTTTGATCATTGCTTCTTGCAACAGCTTGCTGTTGCAACTGAGGAAATCAACGATATTCCAGACTGCTGGAACTGAGGATTCAGAGACAAGGCAAGGTGAAAAAGACGGGTGAAAACCGCAGTTGGCAAAAAACGAGGACTGGCCTGTAGCCGAATGCTTGGCATTATTGTATGCGAATTCCGCCAAAGGTAGCAGTGATACCCATTCACCCTGAACGAAGGTGGTGAAACATTGGATATACTGTTCAAGTGTTTGGTTGGTCCTCTCCATTTGCCCATTAGTCTGGGGATGGTAAGCAGAAGACATAGATAATTTGATTTTCAAGGTCTCACACAGTGCCCTCCAGAAGCGGGAGGTAAATTGAACCCCTCTGTCAGAGACAATGTCCGTTGGAACCCCATGAAGCCTTACTATTTCCTTAATAAAGACCTGAGTGGTCTCCGAAGCGGAAGGTGTGTTCTTTAGTGGCAAGTAATGGGCCATCTTTAACAAACAGTCCACTACTACAAAGATAGCAGAGCATCCTTCTGACAGGGGAAGCTCCAATATAAAGTTCATGGCAATCATCTTCCATGGCCTATCAGGGAGTGGTCTGAGCAAGCTCTATGCTTTGTTTATGGCAGTCTTGCTTCGGATACAGATTGCACAAGAGGTTATGTATTGCTTGCAATTCTTTTCCAAGTCGGGCCACCAGAACATGCGCTGCGTTAAATCAAGGGTCCTATGGATTCCGAAATGACCTGGCATCGAATGGTCATGACATAGTCCTAGAACTGTCTCACAGGCACTCTCAGGAACAAAAAATTTGTCTCCCAGCCATAATAACCCATTTCTGGGCATCAACATAATTCCAGGGGGCCACGGAGGCCTGTCTCAAAAAGGACAAAAGATCAGCCTGCAATAACAGAAAGTTACCTTCAGACAAGATAGTATCTGGTACTGAAACTTCCTTCGGGTCGTCGTACATACAAGAGAGTGTGTCTGGTTTTATGTACTTTGAACCTGGCTGGTACATGATATGGAAAGAAAATATTGAGAAAGATAATACCCATCGATCTTGACGAGGTTTCAGATGTTTGGCTGTCCTTAAATATTCAAGGTTTCTATGATCAGTGTAGATGAGGATGGGGTGTGCTGCTCCTTCCAATAGATACCTCCATTCTTCCAGGGCGGTCTTAATAGCAAGGAGTTTCCAATCTCCCACATTGTAGTTTTTCTCCACAGGAGAGAGTTTACGGGAGTAAAAGGCTACCGGATGGACCAGGTCCTTGACACCCTGGCGTTGGGAAATAACTGCTCCTACTGCAATTTCTGAAGCATGAACTTCGAGTAAGTAAGGCAGGGTAGGATCCGGATGACTCAAAATAGGAGCAGTCGTTAAATGTCCCTTTAGGGTCGTGAAGGCGGGCTGAGCCTTGGGAGTCCAGCAAAATCGGGTACTCTGTCTAGTGAGTAAGGTAATAGGGGAGATGATGGAAGAGAATCCCCTGATAAATCTCCTGTTAAAATTAGCAAACCCCACAAAGCTCTGCACCCCCTTCTTATCCACAGGTGCTGGCCAGTCTAGAATGGCAGAGACCTTCTACGGGTCCATTTTGATTCCTTCGGAGGAAATTACCAGACCAAGGAACTGGATACTCTTCCGTTCAAATTCACATTTTTCTGGTATGGCGTAAAGTCTATGTTGCTGGAGTCGGTAGAGTAATTTTTTAACGTGTTCCCGATGCTGGTCCAGAGATATAGAAAAGTGCAGGATATCATCCAAGTACACGATTACAAAAATATCCAGGTAGTCTCTGAAAATGTCATTAACAAAATCTTGGAAGGTGGCCGGAGCATTACAGAAACCGAAGGGCATCACCAAGTATTCATAGTGGTCAAACCTGGTGAACGCCGTCTTCCATTCATCCCCTTCACAAATACGGACCAAGTTGTAGGCTCCACATAGGTCCAATTTGGTAAATATGGAGGCAGTTCTTGGTCTCTGAAAGAGTTCAGGAAACAACGGAAGAGGATAACGGTTCTTAACTGTAATTTTATTTATTTCCTGATAGTCCACACAGGGCCGGAGAGAATGGTCCTTCTTCTCCGCAAATAAAATTCCCGGTCCTGCCGGGGAAGTAGATGGTCGGATGAACCCCCTCTTTAGGTTTTCAGCCACATATTCTTTTAGAGTTCCCAATTCATGTTCTGATAATGGAAAAATCCATCCGAAATGAATTTTGGCCCCTGGGAGCAGTTAGATCCGGCAATCATAGGATCAATGAGGGGGAAGGGTTTCAGCATTCCGTTTACTGAAGACGTCCAGATACCCGTGATACTGCTCTGCCATGACAGAACATATTTCCACATCAGAGTCCATACTTAGCAGAGTACTAAAAGAACCAGGAGATACCGGCAGGCAATGATTCTGACAGTGGGGGGACTGGAATTTGATGTCTCCGGAAACCCAATTTATTTGCGGATTGTGTGCTTGTAGCCAGGGCAACCCCAAGATAACTGGGAAAAGAGGAGAAGAAATAGCATCTAAGCTCAACAGCTCCTTGTGGTTTCCAAGGGTGACTACAGGCAGTGGAGGGGTCTCTCGGGTTACTGGTCCAGACTTGAGACCCATCTGCCAAGAGTATAGAAAGTCCCTGTGACTTGGGCCGAAGTGGGATATGCTGTTGTGGTGCAAAAGTCAGGTCAATAAAGCAACTGCATGCTAAGGAGTCAATTATTGCGGTGACTGGGACTGTACCTTCCGCAAGCTGGAATGAAATAGAAAGATCCAGGTGAATAGTACTGGTAGCAGATGCTGGGTAGCTTGAGGGAGAAATAGAAAAACACTTACGCAGCTTCGCTGGGCATGAGTGTACATAGTGTCCGGCATCCCCGCAGTACAGACAAAGATAGTTTTGTCATCGTTGCAGACGGTCTTCTGCTGTCACAGAGGGTCGTATAAGCCCAAGTTGCATGGGTTCTGAAGTATCCAGTGCTGGGTTAACCAGAGCAGTGCTGCTTGGAATAGGACTGGAGGAAAAAACGTGAACAGGGGCAGGAACCCGAGGCATCATCCAGACTGGACGAGGCTGCTGGGTAGATCTCCCTGCTCTGCGTTTGCAGAGCTGATGGTCTATCTGGAGGGCCAGGGTAATTAATGCTTCCAGAGTGTCTGGTACACCAACCCCGGGCCAATTCGTCCTTTAGACCCTCCAAGAGACCAAGGCGGAACTGGTGTCGCAGGGCCGCATCATTCCAGTGAGTGTCGGTGCTCCAATGTCCAAAGTCTGTAACATAGTCTTCAACAGCTCTGCGGCTTTGTTGGAGCATGTGGAGTGCGGCCTCTGTGGTGGAGGTGCGCTGCGGGTCGTCATATAGCTGAGCCATTGCGTTAAAGAAAGACAACATGGAATTTAACTGTTCATCACGTCACTCAAGCAGTCGGTGAGCCCAAGACTGAGGTTCACGTTGGAGCAGGGCTATGATGAACCCCACTTTAGTAGCTTCCAGGGTCAGAGGTTGTAAAGAAAATATAATTCGCAAGCATTACGGAAGGTCCTAAACTTGCTTCGACCCCAAAAACCTTTCCGGCGTAGAGACCCTTGGTTCCGGAGGCAGCATCACTACCATGGGCCGGAGGTGGTCCTGATGGGCGCCATGGTGGCAGAAGAGGCTGAAACTAGGGTCCATGGAGGAAGCTAAGGACTGCACACGACCTTCCAATTGAGTATAGCCCTCTTGCAGTGACTTGACGGCCTGAGTGAGCGCCGCAAGATGCTGGCAGATCTCATCCATAGGAGAAGTCCCTCTTGCTGGCTCAGTCATGGCTGTGTGATACTGTCAGGATCGTCGTGGCAGAGCCTGATGTGCAGAAGGATTTCTCACCTGATAGAGAGCCCAGAATGCTATGCGAAATCCCAGGATGGGGATGCAGACAGGATACCTTAGCAGGACACAGGTTCACCAGAGGTGCGGAGTCTAAGTGCTAGCCGGTATTCACCAGGGCCCCTGAAGGTGGGGATGGATTTGGCTGTGTGCTAGCAGCAGGTCGCTGTACTCAAGATTCCTCAGCCAGGCAAAGAGCAGGTCCAGGTCCAATAGTGGATAAACAGATCAGGCTAAGGCAAAAGTGTAGTCAAGACGAGCCCGGGTTAGGGTGGGCAGCAGGCAATCAAGGTCAAAGGAAAGCTGGGTCAGATGATCAGGAAACAGCAGGCAGGTATGGGCACAGGAGACAGGAGAGCTGAAGATCACACAACATGGATTCATTACACAAGTGGGACGCCAAAGAGCTCCCAGCCCATAGTTACGTAATCCTTGACCACAGTTGACTGTTTATGTTATAATAGATCTGATCCAGAGAGATTTTTCATACCTATATAAAAGAATTGGTGCTAGAGTGCTACCCTTGTTCCCTCTCTCTTTACATTTGCCTTTTCCCCTCCCCCCTCAGTTCTCTTACAATGAACCTTTCCAGCTGATGGGTTAACCCTGTTAATGTTTTCCATTTCTGACCTTTGAAAAGTGGCTTGGTGTATTCCGAGATATGTTGCCCTACTGATAGGTACGAGGCTAGATATTGCTGTTATACTTCATCTGCTATAGCACCAGTTAAGCAGCTCATATGTCTTGATGCCCCCTTGTAGGATGGTCAATCAGACCTTTTGCAATGTATAAAGTGTATCACCTAATTAAGATAAATGTATACCTGAATGATTATCATCTACTGGTGCCTGCTTGCCTTTTGTTTGTTTTTCTGCATATATTGTATTTCTGATAAATAAAGATTATTGAAAAAAAAAAAAATTGACTTGATGCTATACTACTTAATTTTTCTCTAATTTCCTTTAAATTTTTTGAGCAGCGTACATCTATAGGGAGGGCTACATTTCCTCTGGGGGGGGGGGCTGAAAAGGGAAGGTAGGGGGAGGCACATAACGGAGGGAATGAAGAGAGGAGGGAAGGAGAGAGAGGGAAGGAGAGAGGCGATGTCCAAGTCGAGTAGGCAGTAAAACCCCACACTATTGGGAAGTCCTCGGCCGCCACACCTTTTAAAATTTCCGGGGGCAGCCACGACTGATGTATGTTATTTTGTAAAGAGGCAGCACAGCATCAATCATAGCCTCCCAGGATGACAGAGTAGGTGGAGCAGAGGAGGACCATTTGCAAATAGTTCCTTTTTAGCCTAGAAAAGTGAGTAAGAGATCAGCAGTTTATTATGATGTGATCTCTAAGCATCGTCAGGGACCCCCAATAGAGCCAGCTTAGGAGACACAGAAACTGATAAGTCCAGTTTAATGTTAAACAGTTCAAAGATTGCAGACCAGAAAGTCTGTATCTTAGGGCACTCCCAAAGCATATGAAAAAAGGTACCCAAATGGGTTTGACAATGGGAATAATGAGGGTCTCTATCTGGGTATATTTTCTGGAGTCTCATGGGTCTTATGGGTAAAATAAACACGGTGTAATAGTCTTGATGAGACTACCCGTTTGGGGCATCCCTCAAGACAGTCCTCCCATTTCACCCTGTCTAGGGAGGGGATGTCAGTCTTTCAGAGATCCCACAGTTTCTTGATTTTGGGGGAGTCAGTCTTAAGCAAGGTCTCATATAGTGTAGAGAGAGTTGTTTCTGCAGACCCTCTTGCGAGAGAACTGTTTCTACAGTGTCCAGCTGGAGTAGGGGATGAGACGGGAACTGAGCTCAACAACATTGAAATTAACTTACATATGTTAGAGTTAGCAAAAACTGAATGCAAAATAGATAATTCTCAGGACTTTTTTGACATTGAAATTAATTTAATTATTAGACAGATAGTATAGACCCAAGGAAGCTGAATAATGAATTACCTAATTTGACAGAGCAAAAGTCCTTTCTTGCGGTTTGGTGCTAGTGCTGCTCCCCTGCAGTAAAACTTGGCATGCTTTTGGGATGTGTATATAATGCCGTCACACTTTTCTGTCTCAATACTAACATTTTCATATATACAAGCTGAAACAAGCAGTCTTTGCCTGGGAGAAATAATGGAAAGCATGGTCATCAAAAAAAAAATCCAGAATCGGTAATAGGTAGGAAATTCCCAATAAACAACAGATTTCTCAGAATTGCACCTCTACCCCTTTAGCTATAATCACACAAGCCAGCAGTTTTCACGTCACTCTTTTTCAGCATTTCTGACAAAGAATATATCTTTTCAATAAAATAGGTGAGCTGTGCATTAATTTTCTCTATTTATGTGAAAAAATGTTTGTGTCCATAAAAATGTAACACACTTAACAATTAAAATTACATGTTAGAGACCATTCACACTAGTATGGTGTGGTAAAACACACGTAATGTGGGTTGGTGTGCTTTCGAGCCAAATAATTGTTAATGGCGCCTGAGAGCACCTTAGAAAGTGTGAGCTGCTATGCATTGCAGCACAGTGTTGCAGTATGAACGGGCCTTTGTGTAGACTGCTCAAACCATGAAAATTGACCCTTTCATCTGACAAAAGGTAGTTGAAAGAAAAGAATAATAAAGCTTATCACATACTTTCATGTGCTGTTTTTTGTTGGTTTACAATATGAGCTGGCCTTTAGAGCTTTGAGTTTGAATATGGTAGGGAAATCAATCACTTCAGGAACAGTTGATTCCCTAGCCCCTCCCTCCCGTGACATCATAACTTTTCTGTTGCAGCTCCCAGCACAGCCTCATGGGAGCTGGTGTGACAGCTCCCAGGCACAGTGCAGGAACGTGCATAGAAATAGCATCACCTCGACTTAACAGGGGGTAGCGGATAGTGCAGGTTGCACCTCCCTTCACTATAAACAGCCACATGATGCTTTGTGTACAACTAGCCTCAATCACCTGTCATGTAATTAAAGATATTACCATAGTAATCGAAACTCTTGAGTGATGGGAGCATAACTCAAAGCTGATCTCCTTGGTGCATGAGCAGGATTTGAATATCTCAAGTTAGAGCAACATTACCAAAAGAGTTTTGCCCCATATAAGAGGAGGGATCTTTGGGACAATTAATGACTGTCACAAAGCAACAAAAAGGTAAAACCAAATGCAATTTATAAGGGGAACAAATACACGAGGGACAGGGTCTCTTTAACGTTTCCCCTTTGTATAACAACTCTTTCAAAAGGGTGACTACAATCTTCGTTCTGCAGTGAAATCACTCTGTATAACCAATGTAGCTGCTTGGACTACATTATTTATAGACTTAAGGAGTGGAAAGATTTTCAGCCTTGTGGCTGTTTGTAGTCCTACTGTCTGTCAGCAGCTGTCCACACTCTGTTCCACCAATAGGCTTTGTGATTGTTCTTACATCACTGCACACTTTAGCCATGGTTTGCTGCTAGGATTTATGGGGCCTGTATCAGCAGCTTTTACGCAATAGAAAAATTATGTGTTTGATACACCAACATAGGGCAAGTATTTTTAGAAAGAAGTCAGCATAGGAGCCCCATATTCTTTTACAAACAGATTAACCCTTTCGCTGCCACATGGGGATACCATTCCCCATCTATCTTGCAGATGGGATCGGATGGAAATGGACAGGGGGCCTGTTTCCATCCGATCTCCCCATAGAGAACAGCAGGCTGTGCCTGTGTTTGCCCTGCATCAGCGAAGCGGACGTGGACCCGTCATCCACCTGCTCAGCGGGGATCAGTAGATCATTTTTTTAACTTTTGTGTTATATATATATATATATATATATATATATATTTTTTTTTTTTTTTTGTCTGTTTTTGTCTGTATTTGGTGAGATATCAGAGGTCTAAACATATCTCTTTTTTTTTTTTTTGAGACAAAGAAAGGGACTTAAGAAAGTCCTTTTCTCTGCAGCACTTTACATGAATGAATAAGGAGTCTGTATAGAGACGACTTATCCATTCATAAACTGTCAGTCTGACACATAGTTTACTATAATCAGCTGATCAGCTGAGCTGTCAGTGAACACAGGAGCCATTGGTAGCAATGGCTGCCTCGGTCCACTGCGCTACTACAGGGAAGGGGCTGGAAAAAACATGTTTGCCAAGCCCCAGTATCCCCCCCTCCCCCTCCACTCAGCATGACAGCTGGATGGACACAGTGCCAGTCAGCAGCTGCAGGCAGCAGGAGGGATGCCACCGGGGAGATGGATGGATGGGGGGGTGCAGGGACTGGTACGAGGGGAGAGGAATCTTCCTGCTGGGGGGGGGACATTTTGTGATTCTCCCCAAAGCCCCAGCAGCACCTGAAGCCGGCGAAAGTGGTAGAGGAGGGACTTCTAAAGGTAGCTGCAGGGGATCATGTTTGCGGGGGGGGGGGGGGGGCGTAACGGGTATGGGGGGAATCAGTGTAGGGGGTGAAGAAGGGAGTTAAAGGGGATAGGAAAAGAGGGGGGAGCAGCGGGAGGTGGAGAGGCTGGGGACAGAGAAGCGGCGGCATGGGGGGGTGGTCACATTTTAGGTTAATAACTCCGATCAGCAGGTTTGTAATCTGCTGATCAGAGTTATAGAGTTGTTCAGCAGAGTCTTCATTGAAGTGAGCATGAGCTTATAGCAGGGGTAAAAATTAGGTCTGTACGGCACACAAACTTGGCCCTAAGGTCCTGGCAGTGAAAGGATTAAAGCAGTTATAAACCCATCATAAAAATAGAATATATTTCAGCTTACCAATCCTTAGATGTGGTGGCTGCATTATTATTTTCAGTTTTTTTTAGCCTTTTTTCCCTTCATTTTGACCTGATAAATCTGCCAATATCACACTTCCTGTCCCTGGGTGGTCATGCTGACCCCTCCACTGTATGCATAGAGGGAACCATGGTGTTCACTTAGGCTGGGCTTCTAACATGTCAGCCTCTATCTATCTCTATCACATGGGAGATTTAAGGGCCTATCCTGTTGTGGATGGTTCTCCCCCCCCCCCCCCCAGGTACTTACCTTGTAATATTGCTGCGCCAAGTCTTTCATTGGAGATAAATAAATAAATAAATATGTTTGGTGTACAAAATGTTATCACACTAACTCTAAATCAGTCCATCAACTGTGATAATATAGTAATAAATCAATTTCTGAGCCGTGATTATAAAATCAATAATATTAATAGTCCCAATCCTCAGTGAAAATAGTGACTGAAAGAAAATCAAAAAATCTTCATCCACAAACGTGATCAAAAGTGCTGCATGCTTCACTCCAGGTGCTCCTAGTGACTAGTGACAGATTAGCAGCTCACCTTAGGAACAGACTCCTGAGAGTCAATACACACTCTGGGATAATCACTGCAGTCTGGTTTGCCTTCCCATCACCGCCTCCTGATAGTCCCTCCAGGTTTATATGGCATCTGTGTGGAAAAATAAAAGCAAGATCTAGTGCTCTCTGATTTTAAGGCTATTTATTAAATCATAAATGGTGAAATCGCACTTACATTTCAAAGCACTTCAGCAGTGCGGACTTATCATAGCATCAAACGCTGCCTGTGGTCTCCGGGAATCGACGTGATGACGTGCAGGCTCCTCCCCCGAACGCGTTGCGTCATAGACTTCGTCAGCGGGGTGGACGTCCACCCCGCACCCCGCAATATTATTTTCTTTAAGTTTTCACAGGTGTTTTTGTGTTTGGCACTGATTGTTTGCAGCCTTGTGCACAAGAACTTTGATTGATTCTTTTTTTTTCTGTTTAATGTGGGCTTGCGCTGATTACTTTTGATTTACTTACCTTGTAATGGCTTTGTCCTACACCTATTTGACCATATATCAACCTCATGATTGCTTTGGAGTATAGTATTCACTTTTGGCCTGTTTACATGATTGCCATTTTCCTTCATAGGACTTATTTGAGGCTTTCTCCCTCCCTCCTTCTTTTTTAATTGACCGAACAACAAACCCAAATTACTTATACTAGGCAAGCTTGATCTCTATACTTTTTTCATTACTATTCTCTTCCCTTCTCTTCCCCAACCCCTCCCCCCCCCCCACTCTGGTTCTTTCTCTCCTCATACCCTTGTCCCACTCTCTCTCTCCTTGTCCCCTTTTCCCCCCTTTCTCGTCTCCCTTCCCTCTCCTTCCCCCTTTCTTCCCCATTTGGGAATTATATAACATTTACTGCTCTCTACCTCTATTTGCCTGATTTGGGAATTGGCATTGTTTCCTGTTTTTATTCTAGATACAACAATGCTATTAATATGCCATCAAAACTGGTGGAAGCAAAATTGGGATATACTCAATTTTGTCACAAAACCTCCTTTATGATCCTAAGATCCATCTGTGTTCCATCTATCCCACCACCTATATAGCTTGTGACCTTTTTGATATGCCATGATGGTATGTATCTCACGCCCTGCATGTTGCCACATGCCTGACAATAGTCTATTAGGATCTATAAATATGATTCCATATTATAATATATTGTGTAGCACTACTCCCTTGGGAGCTGCTGGTTACGGGTTCCCCTGGGTTACCATTAGCAACAACATGACAGTTTGACATTTTTCCCAAGTGTTTTAGCTCAGTCAGGAAAGAGTACAGTAGCTTTGGTTTTTGTGTTTTTATTTGTAACTTGGATAGGAGAAGGGAATGAATGGGATACTCCAATTTTATACACTATGCACAATAGGCTGGGACGACTTTAAAATGCTGAGTAATGCTGAGTAACTCCAGTCACGGCTAGGCCGTTGTTTCACTTTGCCCTTGGCTGTGAAGTATATTTAAAGCGGAGTTCCATCCACTTGCTTTGCTTCACCTGAAAAGGAATTGGATAGTTAGAATTATTTTTTTTTTTTACTTACCTTGTAATTGTAAAAAGAAATACTCACCTTTTGTCACTTCCTCCCTCTGCGGCCTCGGCCCGCGCCGTCTCTTCCGGCTTGCAATGATTCCTGGGAGCTGAACGTCATCGCTCCCAGGAATCAATGCGCCTGCACCGGCCCCGCTCGTCACTTCCGGTGCGACGCCGCATTCCCTTCTAAACAGCTTCTGGGCATGCCCAGAAGCTTTGTAGGAATGCGGCGCTGCGCCGGAAGTGACGAGAGGGGCCGGTGAAGGCGCATTCTGGGAGAAGAAGACGCGGAAGAGGACGCAGAAGAGGATCGCGCTGGCTTCAGCTGCCCACAACAGAGATGGCAACGCTGTGGAAGAAATTTTATAAGTGAGTATTTCTTCTTGCAGGTAAGTGCGAACCGGGACAGATCAGAGGCTAGCCATTGTGGAATGTACTAGCCCTGACTCTCCCGGGGGTATGTTCACTGAAAAAAATTTTCTGTGCCCGGAATTCCGCTTTAAATGAGCTTTCTGAGGTAAACTGTATCCTGAGGTAAACTGTACTGTACTGCAGAACAACTTCAGGGCCCTTCCTGGCACCCCCTTTTGTTCTTAATCTTCAGAGTCAACTACACGGCACCCCCTTTACTGATATACTCCTTGTGTGAGCTAGCTCCTTGATCCCCTGACTTCCCTGGAGTGGTCCATTCCCCTAGGCAGACCCTTAGGCAGAACACCTGGTACTCACGATACGTTTTTTCCCAAGATGATTCTGCCAGCAGCTCCACTTGTCAGTAGTGATGTCGCGAACCTAAAATTCGCCGTTCGCGAACGGCGAACGCGAACATCGGCAAATGTTCGCGAACCGGCGAACCGCCATAGACTTCAATAGGCAGGCGAATTTTAAAACACACAGGGACTCTTTCTGGCCACAATAGTGATGGAAAAGTTGTTTCAAGGGGACTAACACCTGGACTGTGGCATGCCGGAGAGGGATCACGCAAAAAAAAGTTCTTAAAAATTATAATTTTTTGATAGAGAGACAATTATTGGAAAAATTAAAAAAAAATAAAAATAAAAAATTTCTTTGGATTTAGCATCTGGGGGGTCTAAAAAGTGTACCTGTGAAGTTTCAGCTCTGTAGCATGTCCAGAACCCCTAAAAAACAGCATTTGTCTTATATTTTCAGGAATATGGCTTCTCTGCGGCTGGCTTTTTCTCTTGCAGGCATTTATCGGGCATTTTTTTAGGCAGGCATGTCATTTTTTGTATTTAGTGTCTGGGGGGTCTAAAAAGTGTACCTGTGAAGTTTCAGCTCTGTAGCATGTCCAGAACCCCTAAAAAACAGCATTTTTCTTATATTTTCAGGAATATGGCTTCTCTGCGGCTGGCTTTTTCTCTTGCAGGCATTTAGCGGGCATTTTTTTAGGCAGGCATGTCATTTTTTGTATTTAGTGTCTGGGGGGTCTAAAAAGTGTACCTGTCAAGTTTCAGCTCGGTAGCATGTCCAGAACCCCTAAAAAACAGCATTTTTATTATATTTTCAGTAATACGGCTTCTCTGCGGCTGGCTTTTTCTCTTGCAGGCATTTATCGGGCATTTTTTTAGGCAGGCATGTCATTTTTTGTATTTAGTGTCTGGGGGGGTCTAAAAAGTGTACCTGTCAAGTTTCAGCTCTGTAGCATGTCCAGAACCCCTAAAAAACAGCATTTTTCTTATATTTTCAGGAATACGGCTTCTCTGCGGCTGGCTTTTTCTCTTGCAGGCATTTAGCGGGCATTTTTTTAGGCAGGCATGTCATTTTTTGTATTTAGTGTCTGGGGGGTCTAAAAAGTGTACCTGTCAAGTTTCAGCTCTGTAGCATGTCCAGAACCCCTAAAAAACAGCATTTTTCTTATATTTTCAGGAATACGGCTTCTCTGCGGCTGGCTTTTTCTCTTGCAGGCATATATATCAGTGGTGGGTGGGCAGTGGCACAGTACACTCTCTGTGGACCTGACAGCAGTCACTGGCACCCAGGCAACTGCAATTTAAAAAAATATATATTTTTTTTTACTTTGCAAGCTGCTGTGCCACCTTATATATCAGTGGTGGGTGGGCAGTGGCACAGTACACTCTCTGTGGACCTGACAGCAGTCACTGGCACCCAGGCAACTGCAATTTTAAAAAATATATATATTTTTTTACTTTGCAAGCTGCTGTGCCACCTTATATATCAGTGGTGGGTGGGCAGTGGCACAGTACACTCTCTGTGGACCTGACAGCAGTCACTGGCACCCAGGCAACTGCAATTTTAAAAAAATATATTTTATTTTACTTTGCAAGCTGCTGTGCCACCTTATATATCAGTGGTGGGTGGGCAGTGGCACAGTACACTCTCTGTGGACCTGACAGCAGTCACTGGCACCCAGGCAACTGCAATTAAAAAATATATATATATTTTTTTACTTTGCAAGCTGCTGTGCCACCTTATATATCAGTGGTGGGTGGGCACACAGTGGCACTGCAGTGGGCACAGTACACTCTGTGGACCTGACAGTAACTGGCAGCCCAGGCAACTGCAATAATAAAAAATATTTTTTTTTTCAATTTATTGCAACAAGATGCTGTGCCACCGTATATATATCAGTGGTGGGCAGTGCACTGCAGTGGGTACAGTGCACTCTGTGGACCTGACACAGCACTCACTGCAATTATGACAGAGGAAAAAAAAAATATTTTTTAAAATGCAAGGTACTGTGCCTGTGCCACCCGAAATGAGTGTGGTGTGCACACAGTACAGTCTGTGGTAGGTCTGTGGCCTCTCACACACAGCGGGCAGGCAACTGCAGTGTACAATAGATATATATAGATATATATATAAAGAAAAAACTCTATTACCTTACCAGCCCTTAAAAGGCCTTTTGGGGACACTATATATATATATATATATATATATATGTATATATATAAATAAAAAAAATCCTCAATTACCAGCCCTTAAAAGGGCTTTTGGGGACACTAGATAGATATAGATATATATATATATATAAGAAGAAACAACTCAATTACCAGCCCTTAAAAGGGCTTTTGGGGACGCTAGGTATATATATATATATATATATATATATATATATATATATATATATATATATAAAAAAACCACAAATACCAGCCCTTAGAAGGGCTTTTTGGGGTGCTGATATTACAGCAGTAGTGGACCAAGAACACTGCAAGACCAGGAACACTGACTAACTGTCCCTAGCTTAACAGCAGCAGCAGCAGCAGCAGCAGCTCTCCCTACTCTCACTACACACACTGCTTCAGAATGATCTAAGATGGATGCTGCCCTTGCTTATTTATAGGAGGTGGGAGGGTGTGGGAGGGAGGTATGCTGATTGGCTGGAAATGTGTCTGCTGACTGTAAAGTTCAGGGTCAAAGTTTGCCTCAATGATGTCTTATGGGGGGCGGACCGAACATCGCATATGTTCGCCGGCAGCGGCGAACGCGAACATGCTAAGTTCGCCGGGAACTGTTCGCCGGCGAACAGTTCTATACATCTCTACTTGTCAGCACTCTGGATCCTCTGCAGCTCAGCTCCACACCTGGTTCACTAGGCCTACTGCCTTAACCACCTTCCTCACGCTTGCAGGAGGAGAGACTGCCTGAACCACCTCCACCTCCTCATGGGACTTTGCTCCCGCCAAAAGACACCCTGTCACATGTTCCCTCAGGATTTATTGCCAATGCCAGGATGCATTGCAGCAATGCCTGCCCACTGTCCAACAATCTCCCTTATTGGATACAGTGGGGAGACTCCCTTAGACCCAATAAATCACACCTGGAAACATGTGACAGGCCGAACTAACAGATCTAACTCTCCTGATAAGCAGAAAAGAGCCACCAAAAGCGTTTTCCTAGCACCTACCTAGGAAGGTGCTACAACTGTATTACATTTAGTACCTGCAGGGGCGATGTGGATCAGCTCCCATGCTCCCCCGGGGACTTTGACCTCGGTTCCTCTATTGGTTTGCTGACTCGGTTGATTTAGGCCTTGAGGTAAAGATCCTTTATATCTTATAGTTGCAGAAATGCAAGTTAATTGTTACCAATTGAACATTATGTTGTGTTCTTGTGTTTTATATTGTCCCTTGTAGTGTCTGGTCCCCTTTCGCTGTCTTTTCTCCTGAAGAAGCGGGCAACATGTTGAGAGCCTGACTGTCCATACTGTATCTACATTACTCTCAGATATATCCTTGGATAAAAATCCTCCCAGAAAGGTGTAAGGAACTGTCTCTAGAGGGACCCATTCATGAACTGTGAATGTTTTTTTTTTTATATCTTATATGGTAATTTTGTGAAATAAATTCAATTGATTTATACAAGTGGTTTGTAATGTCTCATGATGGTACCCAAAAAATCCCTTTGCTCCAATCTTCCAAACATGTTCCAATATGAATTCTGGGATGTGGGTGCCTGTATCTTAAATAACATTTCCTGAGCAGCCACTTTAAAATTACATGGGGGGGGGGGGGGAGTGAAATTAATGGTTTACAGAACAAATACAACAAAGACCCTGTATTTCTAGCAAGATCAACAGGTATTTTCTGTAATTGTTAAAATGTTCTTAGCCTCAAAAGAAAACGAATGCAGACACCCGATCGGACCATCCATGACCATCCATAGCTCTTTATGGAGCAGAGGATGTCAGTGGACATGTGTCCATTGACACCCACCGGCATCGGTTCCAATCTTGTGTGCTAAAAACAGAGGGATGGGGATTCGTTCCCCATCCATCCGGCAGATCAGGTCGGGTGACAGTCGGATAGAAACAGACAGGCAGTCCGTTTCCATCCGACCGCCCCATAGAGAACAGCGGCCTGTGTCTGTGTTCCCTCTGCCTAGCAGAGCGTACATAGACCTGTCATCCACCTACTCAGTGGGGATCAGCAGAGAGATTTCCCACTGAGCAGGCAGATCCGCTTGATGGAGCTCACCTTGTCTGAAAGGGGCCTAAGGACTGGTAAGCTGCAATATAATACATTTTGGTTCTCAAGTTTAGTTATCATTCAATGGTAACAAGTGGCTTAAACAATGGCTTACAGTTGCCACACCCTTGACAGTTTTGTGGCAACATAGAAGCTTTTCTTGATTTGAACTAAATAGTACAATTGTCCAGTTTCAAGTAACCAAATTATTGAGCGTAAAAAATCATTTAAAATGCCTTTTGATTAGCATCACAGTGGATTATTTCCACAGTTTCTTAAAACTGAAAAACAATCAGAACAGCACATTGCAGATAGTTGTAGATAATTCAGCTCCAGAAGATTTTTTTTTTTACTGAAAGCTAGTGGAAAGCCTAAAAAATTGCCACAGGAATGCAATTTTTTTAGTTATAGAAGTTATAGAATAGTGATTAGCCGAACACCCCCCTGTTCAGTTCGCATCAGAACATCTTGAACAGAGGGAATTTTCTAGCGAACTTCATAAAAGTCTATGAGACACGAACATGAAAAAAGTCCTAATTGTAAAGGCTTAAATGCAAGTTATTGGCCCAAAAAAGTGTATGGGGGCCTGGGTACTGCCCTGGGGGACATGAATCAATGCGAAAATGTTTTTTTAAGACAATCATTTTTACAGAAGCAGTGATTTTAATAATGCTTAAAGTGAAGCAATAAAAATGAAAAATGTATTTAAATATCTTGCATGGGGCTCCCCCTTAACCACTTTAGCCCCGAAGGATTTGGCTGCTCAAAGACCAGGCCCTATTTTGCGTTTCGGCACTGCGTAACTGTAACAGACAATTGCGCGGTCGTGCGACGTTGTACCCAAATAAAATTGATGTTCTTTTTTTCCCACAAATAAAGCTTTCTTTTGGTGGTATTTGATCACCTCTGCGATTTTTACTTTTTGCTCTATAAACAAAAAAAGAGCGACAATTTTGGAAAAATAACAATATTTTTCACATTTTTTTTTATGAAATTCTCAAAAAAAAATGTAAAAATCTAAATTTTTTAACATTTTAGGCCAATTTGTTTTATGCTACATATTTTTGGTAAAAAAAATCGCAATAAGCGTATTTTGATTGGTTTGCGCAAAAGTTATTGCGTTTACTAACTTCTGGAAAGATTTATGTCATTTTTATTGTTTTTATTTAAACTAGTAATGGCGGCGATGTGCGATTTTTTTTGCGGGACTGCGACATTACAGCGGACAGATTGGACCCTTGACTGACATTTTTTACACTTTTGGGGGTACCAGTGACATTATTACAGTAATCAGTGCTATAAATATGCACTGTTACTGTAAAAATGACACTGGCAGGGAAGGGGTTAACTTTATTGGTGATCAAGGGGTTAAGTGTGTCCCTAGGGGCGTGATTCTAACTTTCATGGGGCGTGGCTTGTTAGATCATCACAGAGACATACAATCCTACATAGCAGGATCGCATAGCCTCTGTGATGATGTAAGGGAGAATGACTTTCTCCCTCCCTACAGGCTCGTGGGCGAGTGACGTACCCATACGTCACTTTGCCCAGGAGAGGCTGACTGCCGCAGTACATAGTCGTGCGGAAGTCGGCAAGTGGTTAATGTGCCTGTAAAGTGGAGCATTTGTGCGATGTATGTAGCCTGCTGCAGCAATACTGACATTTCTAAAGGAAAAAATGTAATTTAAACTTGCGCACGTCTGTAATGTATTGTCAGCTTCCGGCAATACAGATTAAAAAATTTAAAAAATTTAAATATCTGATGTGGGGTCCCCCCCTCAGTCCAAAATGTAAAAAAAGGCACCTTGCCCCCATGTTGATGGGGACAGGGGTCTCTTCCTGACAACCGTGGGTTGTGGTTGTGAGGGTCTGCGGGGGAGGCTTATCGGAATCTGGAACCCTCCTTTAACAAGGGGGCCCCCAGATCCCAGCCCCCCCCCCATGTGAATGGATATCGGGTACATCGTACCCCTACCCATTCACCAAAAAAGTGTACAAAAAAATAAAGACAAAAGCCATTTTTGGACAAGTCCTTTATTGACCACTTTACGACCACTTGCTGCAGTTATACTGTGGCAGGCAGCCACTCCTGCGCGAACCGCTGTAGGTATACATCGGTCGCGCGCAGGGAGCTAGGGGGCAAGCGCGTGCCCCTGGTCAGCGGGGAACCCGATGCATGGGGCAGGTGGCTCCGATTGCCGCCCCACACTTCGCGATCGTTCCCCGCTGAGAGAGAAGGATGGGCAGCTGTTGTAAATACAGCTGACTGTTCTTCTCCCTGGAATGATCATAGAGCCCCTGTGATCCTTCAATATAGGATCGCAGGTCTTTATAGTCATTTCACACGCCACGCCCCCCGCCCCACGCTTATACCTGGCTCGTGCAGGACAGGGAGAGCCGAGTGCTGCGGCCTTTTTATAGAAGAATCCGACAGGCCCAATCTCCGGCTTGCACCGGTTCGGTGAACTTCTAAAATGTTAGTAACACCGGCCGAATCCCACCACTGGTTATATAGCAGAATGTGAAAAATATGTTTTTTTTTTTTTTTTTTCAGAATTGTCACTCAATTGTCATCAAATACCACCAAAAGAAAGCGCTATTTTTGGGAAAAAAGGACATCAATTTTATTTCAGTACAGTGTGGCACGAACCCGCAATTTTCCGTTAAAGTAACGCAGTGCCGAATCGCAAAAAATGGCCTGGTCATTAAGGGGGAAAATCCTCCTGGTCCAGAACTGGTTAAGCCATCGTTCACACCAGTGTCGTTTGTGTCGTTTGTAGGCTGAGATGTCATCAGTCTGTTGCAGACAGGAGGAAGCATTTTCTCCCCACCGCTAACAATTAGACTGTGAACTCTGTGAGAGAGGGCTCCTTCACTTGCAATCTCTTGCTGGCAATAACTCTCCGACAACAGAACTGCTAGGCAGGGTAGAAAATACTCACCTATTTTCTCATGTGGCTCCCTCATTTATCAGAAGAAGAAGTGTAGCAGTACCCCCTTGAGGGTTGCTGGTTAATGGGTGTTCTTCAACACTACCATGACCCTGTGAACCGTCCAGCCCACATGATACTCTAGGTTCAGATACAGTGTATACACCTTTAACCACTTGCTACCCGCCCGCCGTCAAATGACGGTGGAGCGGTGCAGCTATTGTTCTTGGACGCCATCATACGACGGCGCACCAGAACAGCCTCTCTCACGCGCCCCTGGGGGGGGGGGGCGCAGAGTGGTGATCATGGCCACGCCGTGTTGCTAGGGCACGGCACGACCCCGATCTCGGTAAAGAGTCAATGACATGACTCTTTACCCATGTGATCGGATGTGTCTGTCCAATCACAGCCGGTCACATGTAAATGAGGAAGTGCTGTTATTCGGCTCTCCTCGCCTGACACTGTCAGAGTGTGAGGCGAGGAGAGCCGATCAACGGCTCCTCCCCATAGGGGAGACAAGTACAAGTAATCAGGGCACTGATCATCAGTGCCCTGATTACACAAAATGTAAATAAAGTGCCAATTACTGCCCATCATCAGTGCCCACAGTGCCCGTTATCAGTGCTCACAATCAGTGCCCACAATCAGTGCCCATAGTGCTGCCAGTCAGTGCCCATCAGTGCCTGCTCATCTAGGCACTGATGGGCACTGACTGGCAGCACCATGGGCACGGATGGTGCTGCCCATCAGTGTCCATCAATGTCGCCCATCAGTGCTCATCAGTGTCACCTTTTTTTTTTCAAAATGTTCTGTCTTTTTTTTTCTTTTTTTTTTGTAAGAAATAAAAAACCCAGAGGTGATTAAATACTACCAAAAGAAAGCTCCATTTGTGTGAAAAAAAATGATAAAAATATCATATGGGTACAGTGTAGCATGACCGCGCAATTGTTATTCAAAGTGCATGAGCGCTGAAAGCTAAAAATTGGCCTGGGCAGGAAGGGGGTGAAAGTGCACTGTAGGCAAGTGGTTAACCACTTTAGGACTGGAGGATTTTCCTGCTTTACGTCCAGGCCACTTTTTGCAACTTGGCACTGTGCGACTTTAACTGACAATTGCGCGGTCGTGCAAAGCTGTACCCAAACAAAATTTACGTTCTTTTTTCCCCACAAACAGAGCTTTCTTTTGGTGGTATTTGATCACCTCTGCGCTTTTCCTTTTTTGCAATATTAATAAAAAAAGAGCAACAATTTTGAAAAAATAGCAATATTTTTCTACTTTGACAGTTAAAAAATATCCAATATTTTCAATTTTTGTCATATATTTAGGCCAAAATGTATTTAGCTACATGTCTTTGACAAAAAAATTCTCAATGAGCGTATTTTTAACCGCTAAGACCTGAAGATTTTACCCCATTCCTGACCAGGCCATATTTTGCGATTCGGCACTGCGTTACTTTAACGGACAATTGCGTGGACGTGCAACACTGTACCCAAATTAAATTTATGTCCTTTTTTCCCCACAAATAGAGCTTTCTTTTGGTGGTATTTGATCACCTGTGTGATTTTTACTTTTTGCGCTATAAACAAAAAAAAGAGCGACAATTTTGAAAAAATAACAATATTTTTCACATTTTTTTATATACAATTCCCCCAAAAAAATGTAAAAATCAACATTTTTTAACATTTTAGGCCAATTTGTTTTCTGCTACATATTTTTGGTAAAAAAATCGCAATAAGCGTATTTTGATTGGTTTGCGCAAAAGTTATCGCAGCTACTAACTACGGGAAAGATTTATGTAATTTATGTCATTTTTATTGGTTTTTTTTTTTTTAACGAGTAATGGCGGCGATCTGCGATTTTTTTTGCGGGACTGCGACATTGCGGCGGACAGATCGGACCCTTAACTGACATTTTTGATACTTTTGGGGGGACCAGTGACATTACTACAGTAATCAATGCTATAAATATGCACTGTTACTGTAATAATGACACTGGCAGGGAAGGGGGTTAACTTTATTGGTGACCAAGGGGTTAAATATATGCCTGGTGCTTACTGACGTGTGTGGGGGAGGGGACTGTGTGACACAGGCACAGATCGCAGGTTCAGCTATGCTGAATCATGTAATCTGTCCCTGCCTGTCACATAGGAGATCCGCCCACTTTGTTTGCACAAGCAGGCGGATTTCCTCACTCGATCCCCGACGATCGGGGAAGAGCGGCGGTGATCACCGCCTCTCCTCCCCTGGCCCAACTCCCGCTGTCTCTGAATAGCCACTTTGCCGCAGTACGCTCCATGTGAGCAGTCGGCAAGTGGTTAAGGAACACTCTGACACAATATAAATGAGTTTTAACATTTACTCAATGAATAAGCAAGTGGAATTATGTCAGTCAGCTAAACCCTGCATAAACTATCAGGGTTCAGCAAGACTGACACAAAAAACAGCAGATAAACAAAATGTTATTATATCAGGGAACAGTATTCAACACATAATTCTATATTCTGTAAGTATATAGATATTCTCTACTTTAGTAAATCAATACTCAAGTTAAAGAAGAACTCTGAACTAATCTATACCGTCAATATTCTAATTAAAGATATGTCAATATAGCTAGAGCATGTCCCCTTTAACCACTTTAGCCCCAGAGGATTTGGTTGCTCAAAGACCAGGGCCTATTTTGGGATTCGGCACTGCGTGACTTTAATGGACAATTGCATGGTCGTGCGATGATGTACCCAAATGAAATTGACGTCCTTTTTTCCCCACAAATAGAGCTTTCTTTTGGTAGTATTTGATCACCTGTGCGATTTTTTATTTTATGCGACAAAAAAAAAAAAGCGACAATTTTGAAAAAATAACAATATTTTTCACATTCTTTTACATGAAAAATTTAAAGATCAACATTTTTTAACATTTTAGGCCAATTTGTTTTCTGCTACATATTTTTGGTAAAAAAAATCGCAATAAGTGTATTTTGATTGGTTTGCGCAAAAGTTATTGCGTTTACTATCTACAGTAAAGATTTATGTCATTTTTATTGTTTTTCTTTTAACTAGTAATGGCGGTGATCTGCGACATTGCGGCGGACAGATTGAACCCCTAACTGACATTTTTGACACTTTTGGGGGGTACCAGTTACATTACTACAGTAATCAGTGCTATAAATATGCACTGTTACTGTAAAAATGACACTGGCAGGGAAGGGGTTAACTGTATTGGTGATCAAGGGGTTAAATGTGACCCTAGGGGCGTGATTCTAACTGTCAGGG
The DNA here is from genome assembly GCF_965119305.1 of Pelophylax lessonae. Taxonomy (NCBI): domain Eukaryota; kingdom Metazoa; phylum Chordata; class Amphibia; order Anura; family Ranidae; genus Pelophylax; species Pelophylax lessonae. Next base: position 358,498,790 of record NC_138771.1, on the reverse strand, counting down.
GGTGTGGCTTGTTAGATCATCACAGAGACATGCGATCCTTTATAGCAGGATCACATAGTCTCTGTGATCATCTAAGGGAGAATGACAGACGGCTGTGTTTACATCAGCCATCTGTCTTTCTCTCTCAGCTGCAGGAGATCGTGAGTGGCCAGCGGGCATCGGAGCCGCCGATCACACGAACTGGCTCCCCTGCTGACAAGCGGGGGCGAGAGCGCGCTGCTGGCTGGGCGCGCTCGCCCCTTAGAGTCTCCTGAGAGAGCAACGTTATATTACGTTGTTTGCCCAGGAGCGGCTGCCTGCTGCAGTAATACTGCGGTGGACGGTTGTTATGTGGTTAAGAGCAACTATGCAACAGCAAGGCCTTGCTATGTTCTTCTGTGGCAGTTGGAGCTCATATAAGACAATTTCCACTGTGGTTTAATATAGCAAGTTGATAAATTGTAATCCTAAGGGATCTGATATCTGCTTCAATGTTTGTGTTCAGTGTAAAGGTGGGATGCATACTTGCAGTCTGGATCTGAGTAGTTGAAATTAGTTCTTCTGAGCTCTCCCCAAGGTTATTATATGTGAGTCTCTCAAGTGGATGAATCTCCCATCTGAGTCTGGAACACACGTTCTCTACAGACTCATGTCCTTTCCTCCAAAAACTACACCCAGGTTGTGGTTCTTCCAAACTATTTGGTATAACTTCACTGTCATTTAACAGTGGTAAGATCAAACTTTCTTCAACACTGGGCGGTTCAACATTATCCAGTGAAGGTAAGACTGAATTCTCTTTAATACTGGAAGGCTCACGGTTAGCCAATGAGGGTAGAATTGGAGTCTCTTCAACACTTGTCGGTTTAAAGTGTTCAGTAGGTTCTAACTTAACCTCTACCTTTCTTCTTTCAGGAGATGATGTAGGTCTCCTCACTTCCTCCAACTGGCGCCCCTCTCTCACAGGTGAGGGCGGCATCTGAAAATCTTTCACTGAAGGCTTGAAAACTTTAAAGGTATCTTCCGGTGAAGGGGTCCATAACCAGTCAAGAGTAATTTCCTCCTCATCACTCTCCTCCTCCCTCTCTTCTGGGAAAGAGTGCTCTGGCATTCGCTGAGTCTTGGATCGCAAATTAGGAGTGCAAGGTATATCAGAACAAGGAACTGTGGGCACTCGAATAGTATCCGAAATGGGTAGAAGGTGATTCCAATGCAGAGTCTTCAATGGACCAGTCTTGCCCTTTGGACGAATCTGATACCCTGGTAACCCAGGCAGTCTCTTGCAAATGATGTAAGGTTGAGAACGCCATCGATCAGCCAACTTATGCTTGGCAGGCACTCCCAAATTTCACAACAACACTCAATCTCCTGTCAGTCGCCGGTCACAGTCAGATGCTGGTCACAGTCAGTAGCAGGTCTCAGTCAGTTGCAGACCTCAGTCAGTCGCAGACCACAGTCAGTCGCAGGTCACAGTCAGTCGCAGGTCACAGTCAGTCACAGACCTCAGTCAGTCTCAGGTCACAATCAGTCGCGGGTCACGGTCAGTAGCAGGTCACAGTCAGTCGCAGGTCACGGTCAGTCGCAGGTCACAGTCAGTAGCAGGTCTCAGTCAGTTGCAGACCTCAGTCAGTCGCAGACCACAGTCAGTTGCTGGTCACAGCCAGTCGCAGGTCACAGTCAGTCGCAGACCTCAGTCAGTCGCAGACCACAGTCAGTCACAGTCAGTCACAGGTCACAGTCAGTCGCAGACCTCAGTCAGTCGCCGGTCACAGTCAGTTGCTGGTCCCAGTCAGTCGCAGGTCACAGTCAGTCGCAGACCTCAGTCAGTCGCACACCTCAGTCAGTCGCCGGTCACAGTCAGACGCAGGTCACAGTTAGTCAATCAGTCACAGATTACAGTGAGTCGCAGTTCACAGTCACTTAGTTACCCCCCCCCCAATCAGCCGATCAGCTGATCAGTCCCCTACTCATGTCCGTCCTCCGCCGCCGCCACTACCGCCGCTACCGCCGCCCTCTGTCACCGGTCCCTGAGGTCCTCTGCAGCCGCACCTGCACCCGGTTTACTAGTGTGGCTTCCCCGCACATGTCACCCGCGGCTCTTCCTCCACACAGCTCCCTCGCTGCTTGCTGCTCGCAGCTGTTGCTGCTCCGCCCACACACACTGCTTCCAGGAACGCTCTCTCCTCCCTACTCACAGTTGTTTCTTTTCCAGGGGTAAAGTCCCCAACATGTTCAGTAAAGTACGATTAAACCGTTCAGGTTGTGGATCTCCCTGGGGATGATAAGGAGTGGTTCTGGATTTCTGTACATTCAGCAATTCACAAAGTTCTCGGATCAATTTGCTCTCAAAGTCTCAGCCTTGATCTGAATGAACGCGTAAGCCGTAATGAATGAAAAACTTCTCCACCAGAGTCTTGGTGATAGTACTAGCTTGCTGATCTGGGGTCGGGAAAGCTTGAACGTATCTAGTAAAATGATCTGTCACAACAAGGACATTCCTACGCCCACCCAGGTCAGGTTCAAGACACAAGAAATCAATGCCCACTAACTCCATTGGTACTTGACTTCCTAAATGACCCATTGGGGCAGCTCTGCCGGGTAACATCTTCCTCTGGATACATGAATGACATTAGCTTTCAATTTCTGTTCTCATAAAAGGCCAATTAAACCGATCCCTGACCAATTTAAAGGTTATGTCTGGTCCTAAATGTCCATGATCATTGTGAAGGGCTGTCATTACAGTCAATCGATGCTTTTCTGGCAAGAATAACTGTTAAACCCCTTCAGGCTCCTCAAGTGAACACCTCTGATACACAATTCCATCTTCCAACCTCACGCGGTTCCAATCCTTGTGAACCACTTTAGCACCTTCAACCGAACTACACATCTTGGAGTCTCTTGCAACCAAGGCCTTCCTGTCCAAGTTACACAGAGGGTCTTACTTCTGTGTTACTGACTTCATACTTGAGTCAAGTCACAGTAATAATGCGGCACCCCAGCCGGAGTGACTCCCACAGCTTCAGCTCCTGTGACTCCTCTATGACAGTACTCCACCCCTTGGCACACTGTTTGAACCCCCTCAGGGGTTAAGTGTATCCAATCTCGAGCACATGGAACATAGGGCCTTCTAGATAAAGCATCTGCATCAAAATTTCCTTTTCCTGGCCGGTATTTCAAACTAAATTGAAATACAGACAGGGCAGCCAGCCATTGATGTCCAGTAGCATCCAACTTAACAGTAGACAACAAATAGGTCAAGAGGTTATTATCCATCTTTACCACAAAGGAGGCTCCGTATAAGTAATCTCACAGCTTGTCCACTACTGCCCACTTTATGGCCAGAACTCCAATTTGTGTATCGGATAATTCTTCTCAGAAGGTGTAAGACTACGGCTCACATAAGCCACAAGGTGGAGCTTTCCAGCCACTTCTTGATATAACACTCCACCAAGACCATCTTGGCTAGCATCTACATGCAACTCATATGGCTTGGTAGTGTTGGCATAAGCCAGAACTGGTGCTTGTGTGAGACTTTCTTTCAGACGTTTAAAGGCTTGTTTACACTTTGGGGTCCACTGATCCTGAATGGGCTCACATGGTCTTCTAGGCCCCATATAACGTTGCTCCTTTAAACTTGACTGCAGTGGTTTCTCACCTCCTTCCTTTTGTAGCAATTCATTCAAGGGTTTTGCTATCTGTGCAAAGTTCTCCACAAACCGCCGATAATAAGAACAGAACCCAAGGAAGGAAAGCAGCTCAGTCACCGTCCTGGGTCTAGGTCAAGTAGTGACAGCCTCCAACTTCTGAGGATCAGTATCCACCCCATCTACTGAGACCACATGCCCCAAGTAGGTGACAGATGTCTGGTAGAACTGACATTTCTCCAAGGAGAACTTCAATCTATCCGCATGAAGCCTCTAGAAAAACTTTCTCATGTCGAGCTTCATGTTCTTCCAACGTCTTACCGAACACAATAATATCGTCCAGGTACACAAGATTCTCAATCAAGTTCATATCACCAACTGTATTCTCCATCAACCTCTGGAACGTGGCAGAAGCGCCCGGTAGTCCCTGGGGCATACAATCAAATTCAAAGAACCCCAACGGGCTGATGAAAGCTGTCTTTTCTCAGTCATCTGGATGCATGGGTAGTTGATAATATACACTCTTTAGATCCAGCACACTGAACTACTTGGCTCCAGACAGGCATTGCATTGCATCTTCAAGCCGAGGAGTTGTATACTGGTCAGTGATGGTTCGCCAGTTCAGAGTCCGGTAGTCGATGCACATCCGAATAGTCCCATTTTTCTTCCTTACCACCACAATGGGGGAGGCATATGGGCTTCTAGATTCTCAGATGACCCTAGACTTCTTCAGTTCATCTAGTTGTTCCCGGAGATCTTCCAGGTCACTCAGAGGAATCCGCTGAGCTCTCTCTCGAAAGGGCTTATCTTCACTCAACCGAATTCGGTGTTGAGCACTCTTAGCACAGCCCACATCAAAGTCATTCTTAGAGAATATCTTATCCCATCTAGCCAGCTGATCCTTTATCTGCTCCCGCCACATGAAAGGCACGGCATGGTGTCTAAATTTAGGGTCTTCACTTTGGCCTTCCTCCTCGTCCTTCTGGACCAAGTCCTTCAACGTCACTGTGGTAGCAACGCTCACTTGCCCCAACACCATCCGAGGCTTCAGGTTGACAGGTTGCCCAGTGACATTACAGACACTGACTGGAACTCTTCCCCCTGTTTTTAACAGCATCCTGGTGGGTACTCAGGGACCAACTCTATCCTTGTATCTTCTCCCAGAGGATCTCCTTCCAGCACCACAAATGGACCCGGCTGATCCAAGGACAACTTGACAGTAGCCTTCACACACGTCCTCTCTCCAGGCTGCAGCATTCGCTCCTGAGTGTCGAGTCGCCACATTTTTCCTACCCCTTCAGCTGGGGCCTTCTGTTCCTGTACCACATGCTGAAAGGCTTTCCTTAACTGTGGATGCACTTCTTCAACAGCTGAACCATTGGAGACTAACGGAATAAGCAGTCTCTGCACCAGGTCAGTATTAGTCCCTATCAACAAGGAGTTCTGTCTCGCCCCAGGAGGCCTGGGACAGACCACTGCCAACGTATCAAAAGTTTCTGTCTTTCCGGTCAAGGAGGGGTCAAAGGCTATCTTGATAGGTATGTATTCATCATATGGGAACTTCTGAGTGGCAGTACCCCAAATCTCCAACTTTTCCAACTTGCACAAAGGGATATGTTTCAAGTGTTTCACATAGAAATCTCTGTACAGTAAGGTCACTTGAGCCCCGGTATCAAGTAAAGCTTTGGTGTAAATACCCTCCACTTGCAACGAGACTATGGGAGATGGCCCCACCAATTTCTTTGACACACTTACAGCCCGGGTATCCACAGACTGAGTCACAAACAGTCTCCTCCACACTGTCGGAGCTTGCTCTTCTGTGACTTTTGGCGTGCTTTTAACTGGTGTCCCCAAATTAGACCGTAAGGATAGGATCATCTCCACTAGTTGCCTTGGTGTACTTCTTCCAGGGGATTAAACGGTCTGCACCCTAACTGATTTAATTGATGGTGAACAGGTCCTCTTTTTCTTCCTTTTTGTAGAAGAATAGAGTTGAGCGAACACCTGGATGTCCGGGTTCGTCGGGTTCGACCGAACTTGAAAAAAAAGTCCGGGTTCGTGACCCGGACTTAACCCAAACTTTGTCCCGATCCCAAACCCCATTGAAGTCAATGGAGACCCGAAATTTTGAGCACTAAAATGCCTCTAAAACAAACATGGAAAGGGCTAGAGGGCTGCAAATGGCAGAAAGATCATCTTAAGAGCATGGCAAGTGCTCTGCAAACAGATGTGGATAGGGAAATAACTTAAAAGAACATAAAAACAGAAAAATTAAAAATAATCATCTTGAATGATGTAGGAGGAGGACGAGGCCTATATGGAGTAGGAGGTTGAGGTGGCGGTGGATATGGCGGTGTAGGTGGAAGCGACGGCGGCAATGGAGGAGGAGGATGAGGTAGCAAACGTTGGTTTTGGTTTTTAATATAAAAAAAATTTTAAATTCGGGTACACCCCAAAAGAGTAAGAAAGATCACATCCAGCAATGGCTAGGTAAGGCCGGTATACATGACTATTCTGCACAAGGTATGGACAAGTCCTGTGGGATCCATGCCTGGTTCATTTTAATGAACGTGAGCTTGTCCACATTGGCTCTAGACAGGCGGCTGCGATTGTCCGTGATAACGCCCCCAGCCGTGTGAGGGGCCAAGCTCAGGCCATGTGCCCAACGCCCAACTTGGACACCCAGAAGTTGAAGGGGGCAGACCCGTCATTCAGTACATCTAGGCGTGTGCACACATACTGCTCCACCATGATAGTGAAATGCTGCCTCCTGCTAAGACATTCCATATCAGCTGCAGGTGCTGCTGCTTGTGGTGGTGTGCTGACAAAGCTTTTCCACATGTCGGCCATGCTAACCCTGCCTTCTGAGGTGCTGGCGGTGCCCTGGCAGCGTTGACAACCTCTTCCTCCTCCTCCCCTGCCTTGGCATTGTGCTTCCACTGTGCCCCCGCTGTCAGGTGGGAATGCCACCAGCAGCGTGTCTACCAGCGTGCGCTTGTACTCGCGCATCTTGCGATCACGCTCCAGTGAGGGAGTTAAGGACGGTATGTTGTCCTTGTAACGCGGATCCAGCAGGGTGGCCACCCAGTAATCAGCACAAGTTACTCTGTGGGAAACTCGGTTGTTGCGGAGACACTGCAGCATGTAATCACTCATGTGTGCCAGGCTGCCCAGAGGCAACAAAAAGCTGTCCTCTGTGGGAGTTGTATACTCTGTGTCCTCCGTATCCCCCCAGCCACACACCAGTGATAACCATGAGCTGGCCTGGGTGCCACCCTGCTGTTAGCATGGTTCCATATCCTCCTCCATCTCCTCCTCCTCATCCTCGTCATCCTCCAGAACTGTGCCCCTGCTGGACAATTGTGTCCCTGGCGTTTGTGTGTGCAGGAACTCACCCTCGGAGCCACTTGCGAATGACTGCCCTGAAAGCCTTGGAAATGTTACCTCTTCATCCTCCTCCTCCTCCTCCTTATCCTGTGCCACATCCTCTTCCATCATCGCCCAAAGTGTTTTTTCAAGAAGGCATAGAAGTGGGATAGTTAAGCTGAAAAAGGCGTCATCGGCACTGGCATTGGCCATGTTGGTGGAGTACTCGAAACAGTGCAACAAGGCACACAGGTCTCGCATGGTGGCCCAGTTATTGGTGATGAAGTGGTGCTGTTCCGCAGAGCGACTCACGTGTGCGTGCTGCAGCTGAAACTCCACTATGGCCTGCTGCTGCTCGCACAGTCTGGCCAGCATGTGCAAGGTGGAGTTCCACCTTGTGGGCATGTCACATATGAGGCGGTCAGCGGGAAGGCCAAAGTTACGCTGCAGCGCTGACAGGCGAGCAGCAGCAGGGTGAGAACGCCAAAAGTGCGCACAGATGGCCCGCACTTTGTGCAGCAGCTCTGACATATCGGGGGAATTTCTAAGGAACCTCTGCACCACCAAATTCAGCACATGCGCCAAGCAAGGGATGTGTGTCAAACCGGCTAGGTCCAGAGCTGCTATGAGATTTCGCCCGTTATCGCACACCACCAGGCCGGGCTTGAGGCTCACTGGCAGCAACCACTCATCGGTCTGCAGTTCAATGCCCCTCCACAACTCCTTCGCGGTGTGTGGTTTTTCACCCAAACAGGCAAGTTTTAAAACTGCCTGCTGTCATTTACCCCTGGCTGTGCGGAAGTTGGTGGTGAAGGTGTTACGCTGAGCTGAAGAGGAGGCGGTAGAGGATGAGGAAGCTGAGTAGGAGGAGTTAGGAACAGGAGGCAAACTGAAGTGCCCTGCAATCCTTGGTGGTGGAAGGACATGAGCCGAACTGCTATCCACCTCAGGCCCAGCCGCCACTGCATTTCCCCAGTGTGCTGTTAGGGAGATATAGCGTCCCTGACCGTGCTCACTGGTCCACGTATCCGTAGTTAGGTGGAGCTTGCCACAGATGGCATTGCGCAGTGCACACCTGATTTTGTCACCCACTTGGTTGTGCAGGGAAGGGATGGCTTGCCTGGGACAGCCACCGCCATAAGGCTCTTAAAACTCTGCGTCTCCACCAGCCGGAATGACAGCATTTCAAAGGCCAGGAATTTTGAAATGCTGGCATTCAGGGCCAGGGATCGCGGGTGGGTAGGGGGGTACTTCCTCTTCCGCTCCAGTGTTTGAGAGATAGAAAGATGAACGCTTCCACGGGACATTGTGGAGATGGTTGTTGGTGACCCAGGTGGTGGTGTTGCTGGTGAATCCTCTGTTTGCGGGGTGGCAGGTGCTCCTGTCCCTACAGAGGTGGATGAAGAGGCCGAGACTGCAGCAGAAGAGGAAGCAGGAGGAGCCAGAGACCCTGCTTGGTTTTTGAGGTGTGCACTCCACTGCAGCTCGTGCTTTGCACTTAGATGCCTGGTCATGCAGGTTGTGCTCAGGTTGAGAAGGTTTATGCCTCGCTTCAGGCTCTGATTGCACAGCGTGCAAATGACTCGTGTCCTGTCATCATCAAATTGTCTGAAGAACTGCCACGCTAGGGAACTCCTGTGAGCTGGCTTTGGTGTGCTCTGTCCCTTGCTGCATTGGGCAGTAGCTGGCGTAGTGTCTAGGGCACGGCCTTTCCGCTTTTGCTCCCTGCTCCCTCTTCTGCTGTGCTGGTGGCTCTGTGCGACCACCAGACTACTGGTCTACTGGTCTCTTCCTCCAAACTACTCAGGTCACCTGCATGAAGTTCATTCCATGGGGGGTCGAGGACCTCATCGTCCTCCACATCGTCTTCCACCCAGTCTTCACCCCTGCAACCCTTGTCGGTCTCCACAATTCGAAATTCCCCATCAGTTGGCACCTGTGTTTCGTCATCATCCGAGACGTGCTGCGATGGTCCTCCCATGTACTCATATAGAAACATATGTGGTTGGGCATCGGTGCACTCAATCTCTTCCTCTTCTGGGGCAGGGCTAGATGGATGGCCCTGGGAAACCATGCTAACAGAGTCATCAAAAAGAAGAAGAGATTGCTGCATGAATTGGGACTCAGACTGCTTGGCTGATTTATAAGGGGGTGCGGTGACAGTTTGATGGACATCGGCTGCAAGTGCCAACTCTGACCTTTCAGCAGAAGACTGGGTGGGAAACAATGTGAAGGAACTGGAGGCACCGTCAGCAACCCAATCTACTATCGCCTGTACTTATTCTGGCCTCAACATTTCTAGAGGCACATTAGGCCCTGCCAAATACTACTGCAGGTTCTGTCGCCTACTCGCAGCTGAGGAACGTGTTTCACCTGTGCGTGTAGCTGGCACAGATCGACCACGTCCTCTCCTTGCAACAGGAGCTCCACCAGCAACACCACGACCCAGGCCACGTCCCTTATTTGACCTTCTCCTCATATTTATCGAATTTTGGATCTTCCCTGAAATGGGTTTTTATTGCAAGGCGCAATACAACAGTATACAACGGGTGTATCTCACACGTACAGATACAGACTAGGCCGCAATTTAATATTTTTTCCCTAAACGGGTGTTCATTGAATAGCGGACTAGAACAACAGTATACAACGGGTGTATCTCACACGTAGAGATACAGACTAGGCTGCAATTTAATATTTTTTCCCTAAATGTGTGTTTATTGAATAGCGGACTAGAACAACAGTATCCAAGAGTGTATATCACAGTAAAATATGCAGACTAAGCCGCAATTTAATATTTTCCCCCTAAATGGGTGTTTATTGAATAGCGGACTAGAACATCAATATCCAATGAGTGTATCTCACACGTACAGATACAGGCCGCAATTTAATATCTTTCTGTCCCCTAAATAGTTTTTTTTTATTGCAAGGTGCAATTGAACAGTATGCAATGGGTGTATCTCACTGTAACATATGCGTACAGGGCAGCAATAAACTCTTTTGTCCCTAAATAGTTTTTTTATTGCAAGGCGCAATACAACAGTATGCAATGGGTGTATCTCACTGTAACATATGTGGACAGGGCAGCAATAAACTCTTTTGTCCCCTAAATAGTTTTTTCTATTGGAAGGCACAATTCAACAGTATGCAATGGGTGTATGTCACTGTAACATATGCAGACAGGGCCGCAATCAACTTTTTTTGCCCCCAAATGTTTGTTTTTTATTGCAAGGCGCAATACAACAGTATGCAATGGGTGTATGTTACTGTAACATATGTGGACAGGGCAGCAATAAACTCTTTTGTCCCCTAAATAGTTTTTTTTATTGCACGGCACAATACAACAGTATGCAATGGGTATATGTCACTGTAACATATGTGAACAGGGCAGCAATAAACTCTTTTGTCCCCTAAATAGTTTTTTTTATTGCACGGCACAATACAACAGTATGCAATGGGTATATGTCACTGTAACATATGTGGACAGGGCAGCAATAAACTCTTTTGTCCCCTAAATAGTTTTTTTTTATTGGAAGGCGCAATTCAACAGTATGCAATGGATGTATGTCACTGTAACATATGCGGACAGGGCAGCAATAAACTCTTTTGTCCCCTAAATCATTATTTTTAATGAAAGGCGCAATTCAACAGTATGCAATGGGTGTATGTCACTGTAACATATGCAGACAGGGCCGCAAACAACTTTTTTGTCCCCTAAATAGTTTTTTTTATTGCAAGGCGCAATTCAACAGTAAGCAATGGTTGTATCTCACTGTAACATATGCAGACAGGGCCGCAATCAACTTTTTTTGTCCCCTAAATAGTTTTTTTATTGCAAGGCGCAGTGTATCTCACTGTAACATATGCGGACAGGGCAGCAATAAACTCTTTTGTCCCCTAAATAGTTTTTTTTTTTTGCACGGCGCAATACAACAGCATGCAATGGGTGTATGTCCCTGTAGCATATGCGGACAGGGCAGCAATAAACTCTTTTGTCCCCTAAATAGATTTTTTTATTGGAAGGCGCAATTCAACAGTATGCAATGGGTGTATCTCACTGTACAGACAGGGCCGCAATCAACTTTTTTGTCCCCTAAATAGTTTTTTTTTTTTGCAAGGCGCAATTCAACAGTAAGCAATGGTTGTATCTCACTGTAACATATGCAGACAGGGCCGCAATCAACTTTTTTTATCCCCTAAATAGTTTTTTTATTGCAAGGCGCAGTGTATCTCACTGTAACATATGCGGACAGGGCAGCAATCAACTTTTTTTCCCCTAAATGTTTTTTTTTATTGCAAGGCGCAATACAACAGTATGCAATGGGTGTATCTCACTGTAACATATGCAGACAGGGCCGCAATCAACTTTTTTTCCCCTAAATTTTTTTTTTATTGCAAGGCGCAATACAACAGTATGCAATGGGTGTATGTCACTGTAACATATGCAGACAGGGCAGCAATAAACTCTTTTGTCCCCTAAATATTTTTTTTTTATTGCAAGGCGCAATACAACAGTATGCAATGGGTGTATGTCACTGTAACATATGCGGACAGGGCAGCAATAAACTCTTTTGTCCCCTAAATCATTATTTTTAATGAAAGGCGCAATTCAACAGTATGCAATGGGTGTATGTCACTGTAACATATGCAGACAGGGCCGCAAACAACTTTTTTGTCCCCTAAATAGTTTTTTATTGCAAGGCGCAATACAACAGTATGCAATGTGTGTATATCACTATAACATATGCAGACAGGGCTGCAATCAACTTTTTTTGCCCCTAAATGTTTTTTTTTTTTTTTTGCAAGGCGCAATACAACAGTATGCAATGGGTGTATGTCATTGTAACATATGCAGACAGGGCAGCAATAAACTCTTTTGTCCCCTAAATATTTTTTTTTATTGCACGGCGCAATACAACAGTATGCAATGGGTGTATGTCACTGTAACATATGCGGACAGGGCAGCAATAAACTCTTTTGTCCCCTAAATCGTTTTTTTTTTTTATTGGAAGGCGCAATTCAACAGTATGCAATGGGTGTATCTCACTGTAACATATGCAGACAGGGCCGCAAACAACTTTTTTGTCCCCCAAATAGTTTTTTTTATTGCAAGGCGCAATAAAACAGTATGCAATGGGTGTATCTCACTGTAACATAGCAAAAAGGGCAGCAATCAACTTTTTTTTGTCCCCTAAATAGTTTTTTTTTATTGCAAGGCGCAATTCAACAGTATGCAATGGGTGTATGTCACTGTAACATATGCAGACAGGGCCACAATAAACTCTTTTGTCCCCTAAATAGTTTTTTTATTGCACGGGGCAATACAACAGTATGCAATGGGTGTATGTCACTGTAACATATGCGGACAGGGCAGCAATAAACTCTTTTGTTCCCTAAATAGTTTTTTTTATTGCACGGCGCAATTCAATAGTATGCAATGGGTGTATCTCACTGTAATGTATGAATGAAAAACTGAAAAATAATTTTTTACCCTAAATACTGTAAAATAATTATTTTCCCCTCACATTGGTGCTTTTTGAAGAGCAGGTTAGAAAAGCAATGTCTGTCTGACATACAGTCTTTAAAGTTAACCACTTGCCGACCGCCGCACGACTATCTACGTCGGCGGTCAGCCCCTCACAGGCAAAGTGACGTAGGGCTACGTCACTAGCTTGTGAGGGTCTAGGGAGCGAGCGTGCGCCGCCGGAGGCGCGCTCCTGCTCCCGCGTGGTCACGGACCCCCCCGCGCGTGTGACCGGCGGACCCGATGTCCGCCGGTCACTCTGCGATAGGCGGGGGAGAGGGAGAAAGTCAGGCGGCTTGTGTAAACAAGCTGCCTGTCATTCTCCCCTGTGTATGAAGGATGATCATATGGTTCTACTATGTAGAACCATTGATCACTCTTCATACATCCGAAGCGACAGCCAATCACAGTAGAAAGCATGCCCCTAGGGACACACATAGCCCCTCCCTGTCAAAAAAAGTTAACCCCTTCACTGCCACTGTATTTTTACAGTAACAGTGCATATGTATAGCACTGATTACTGTAGAAATGTCACTGGTAACCCCAAAAGTGGCAAAAATGTCAGTCAAGGGTCCGATCTGTCCGCCGCAATGTCGCAGTACAGCAAAAAAAATCGCAGATCGCCGCCATTACGCGTTAAAAAAAATAACAAAAATGACAAAAATCTTTCCCTTTGTTAGTAAACGCAATAACTTTTGCGCAAACCAATCAAAATACGCTTTTTGCGATTTTTTTTACCAAACATAGGTAGCAAAAAACAAATTGGCCGAAAATGTTAAAAAATGTTGATTTTTACATTTTTTTGGGGGGGAATTTCATATAAAAAAATGTGAAAAATATGGCTATTTTTGCAAAATCTACGCTCTTTTTTTGTTTATAGCGCGTGATCAAAAAATCGCACAGGTGATCAAATACCATCAAAAGAAAGCTCTGTTTGTGGGAAAAAAGGACGCCAAATTCGTTTAGATACAGCTTCGCACGACCGCGCAATTGTCCGTTAAAGTCACGCAGTGCCGAATCGCAAAATACCCCCTGGTCAGGAAGGGGGTAAAATCTTCCGGGGCTTAAGTGGTTAAATATGAAGGAAAAAAAGTTTTTTCTTTTTTAAATGCAGATTAAGCACACACATATACACTGAGGTTGCATTACATGTGCAGCGCCGCACGCCTAACAGCCAGGTTGAATACTGTTATTCTATTCCACTATTGAATAAAAACAAAAAAAACAAACCCATTTGAATGAAAAACTGAAAAATAATTTTTTTACCCTAAATACTGTCATACTGCCTCCATTATGTCAGAAATTAATAATATATCGCTGGACCGCCTCCATTATGTCAGAATGTTTATACTGCTCTGAATATAACAGTGTCTATTCATGTCAATAAGCAAAGATCTGTGCAAAAGGAGAATCTCCACTTACTTCCACAAATCAATATGTAGCGAATTCTTTTTATTGATTAGTTTCTTTTTAAAAGCATATACCAATCTTAGTGAAAACAGTCTACAGCATGGAATATATATAAGAATATTTATTCACCAGACATGTAATCACAATAAATGATCAAACTTGACATGACAAAAAAAAATTACCTTTACAAAAATACGAACTTCAAACAATAAATGCAATGTGATGTGTAGCTCAATAATGAAAGGTCAAAATAAAGCAAGATTACGTTTTCTCCAGGTATAGTATAAACCATAAATTAATGTTCTATATAATCAGACCACAATTGTCTGCGCAATGCACAGCCTGATAGTCACTCCACTGCAGATGAAGCGAGAATAGGCTATGCAAAACGTGAGACTAATACGCCAATATGCGCTAAATCTGATATTTAATAAAAATGTTATAAAAACAAAAATTAACTTTTTAGAGAAAAATCTACATATGGTTTATACGGCTGGGATTGTACTCTCGTTACCCTTTAGCATGAAATGTAAAACATTTAAGGAAGTACATAAACAATATAGAATAATAATCAAATAATTAGCAAGGAATATTTACCATATTTAAAATGGCCGCTAGCTTAGAATGGTCGTTACCAGAGTCTTTAAGATGGCTACCTTTTCAAGATGGTGGCCAGGTAGGGAGGAGTTTCGTTTGGCATCCCTCAAAGTTTCAGATACATGATGGAGCAAGATGGAGTCTGTGTAGATGAGTCTATGCATGGCTGTAGTAGCGTGTGTGTTGTATGTGTGATGTATATTATGTAATGTGTCATGTGTGATGTGTCCTGTCTCATCTGGGCCTTTTCTTTTTATATGGTATAGAACAAAGGACTAATAATTCCTTTGTTCTATACCAAAGGTTTAACTAAATTACCATATGTTAAACCCAGAGGGAGTAACATGATACCCATTGGTTGGAACATCTTATTCATTAACTGGTGATGTCATAGGGTGACACCTCTTGGTCAACCAGTATATTAAAATTAAATCTATAGGATTTCTCCATTTAAGAATATTATAAAACAACATAAAATGTAACCATGCTCTCATCTATTACATGTCCATTTAATATCCATCATGTATCTAAATAAGGAATGAATCTTGGTAACACTATTTTGGTCAACCAGTATATTAAAATTAAATCTATAGGATTTCTCCATTTAAGAATATTATAAAACAACATAAAATGTAACCATGCTCTCATCTATTACATGTCCATTTAATATCCATCATGTATCTAAATAAGGAATGAATCTTGGTAACACTATTTTAATATTTAATATATCTTATTTAATATATATTGGAATTTACTTTTTAACCTAAGACTTCAATTAGTAGCAGTCAGTTACCAGAGATGGCACTCTTGCATTGCTCTTAGCTTCAGCATACAGCAATATAGCAGCATTATTTATCTTCAAATAAACTTTGCACCTTATATTGACGAAGAGCTTACAATCTCAGACCTTCTAGATCCTAGCAAGGTCAAACAAAATTTTATGATGCTTTCTACAACTTACAATTTACAAATGTTTACTGAAGCCTCTCTTGACAGAGATGAGTCATCAAAATCAGTATAACTTTTCCTTTAGCAAGGATAAAACAATTATAATATATAACGGTTTTCTACACATCTATGTATGTTAGTTATATATATATTTTGTTAATATTATGTTACATATAAGATTATGAGGTATCTGTAAATCTTATTTTTAAATGAA
The DNA here is from genome assembly GCF_965119305.1 of Pelophylax lessonae. NCBI lineage: Eukaryota > Metazoa > Chordata > Amphibia > Anura > Ranidae > Pelophylax > Pelophylax lessonae. The sequence goes on along the minus strand of NC_138771.1, from coordinate 358,483,114 downwards.
TCTAAATACAGAGAATACTGACTAAGGTTTATGGCCCCACACACAGATAAGATACCTTGGTATAGCGTCAGCTAGACTTTATCTTAAAGAAAGTCAACAGACTATTTATTTATTACCTTAGGTCAACACAGCATGTTTTGGGTAAACCTGTTTAAGAATTTTCTGAACAGGCACTTTTAAAGGAGATTTAACCTTTCAGTAACCTAACAAAAAAAAAAAAAATGGATGTCATTGCTTCATATTTCTATACAGAACAAAATATAACATTTCATTTCTATTTGTAAATTTAACCTCCCCAAATAAGCCTGACAATACTGTAAAATAATTATTTTCCCCTCACATTGGTGCTTTTTGAAGAGCGGGTTAGAAAAGCAATCTCTGTCTGACATACAGTCTTGAAAATTAAATATGAAGGAAAAATTTTTTTTTCTTTTTTAAATGCTGATTAAGCACACACATATGCACTGAGGTTGCATGAAATGTGCAGCTCCGCACGCCTAACATACTGATACATTTTTTTTGTTTCTCCCTTCTCCTCACTTGGCTCAGGTCAGGGCATAAAGATTTTTTCTACTGCACCCCCACACAATACAATCAATGTAGATCGCTGTCTGATTAAAGCAGATTGTTCCTATCTATGCTTTCCCTAAAAGCAATCTCTCCAGCCTGGCCCTACAGCAAACTCCTATCTTTCCCTCCTGGCAAAAACACCGTTCACTGCACCCCAAAAAATCAAATCAATGTAGATCGCTGTATGATAAAGCAGATTGTTCCTCCTATGCTTTCCCTACAAGCAATCTCTCCAGCCTCGCCCTATAGTAAAGTCCTATCTCTCCCTCAGCAGCAGCAGTCAGGAACCTCTCCCTACAGTAGTATTAGCAGAGTGACGCGAGGCGCTGTGTGACTCTAGCTTATATAGAGTCTGGGTCACATGCTGCACTGGCCTATCACAGCCATGCCATTAGTAGACATGGCTGTGATGGCTTCTAGGGCACACTAGTTAAACGCTTGCTGATTGGCTGCCATGCACCTGTTGAAAGCGCGCCATTAAAATCGCGCCAAAACATTAAAATAATGTTACCAACCAACGGACAGTACCCGAACATACAGTGAAATGTCCGGGTTCGGGTCTGGGTACCCAATACCCAAAAGTCCGGTACGAACACGAACAATACAGTCCGGGTTCGCTCAACCCTAGAGAAGATACATTGACCCCTTGTGTCTTTCCCCCAGACCCGGGTGACCCTTTCTCTTTACAAGGTGTAGAAGAGGGGAATGAACAAAGGGCCCTGTCTTCCTCCTTTTTAGAATTTTACTAGTGCCGGAGCTCTGTTTTGCCTCGGGATGCTCAATTGGCTCCTTCACTGAGGTCCCCGGAAGTTTTCTCCCTTCTTTGGGAAAAAGATCTTCTGTAATACTTTCAACACCTCTTCCAACAGTTCGGGGCTATCCCCCCTCTTGGGACATTTAGCCCTGATATGCTCAACTTCTCCACATTCAAAACATCCCCTATCTCTGAAGGGGAGGGGTCCTGATCCCCTGGGACTACTTCTTGGTTCTTGTATTCTCCCTTGAGCCTTCGTTACTTGCATCAACGCCTGGGCTGGCACATTTGAGCTTGGACCTGAGCTACTTGAATCATCAGATCTGTTGAGTTCAAGTTATCGTCTGACTTCTTTCTGTCTGAACTCTCGCGCTGGCCTGGATCTGCATCTGCTTTACTCTCCTTGTCGAAGAGACTAGGTTCTACACAGATGAAATTTGCAGAAGCTTTATCTTTCCTCCCTTCTCCCACCAGTAGCTCTCTTGCTCCTTGGCTCTTCTCTTCTAACACAGCTTCTTCTTCCCTCACTTCCCTCATCAATTCTGGATAAGTGGGGGTGGCTCTAGCTCCTTTCGACAGCAACTTCAGTACAATGGGGTGGTTTGGATGGACCCCTTTTAGCACTCAATCTAGTCATGCTTGATCAGCGTCCTTGGGGTCTATGCCCGTTTTTAGAATGATCTGATGTAACATCTTGTCCACTCAAGAGATATAGTCAGACAGTATCTCCCCCTATTGCTGGTGGGTATGGTTAAACTTGTGCAGCAGATTTGGAGCCTTCTCCACTCTTCCAAAAACAGCATACAAAGCGTCAATGTAACCCATAGCTACACAATCTTTCTTTCTAATCCTCATATTGCAAATTACTTCAGCTGCTGGGTCCCTTAGACTATCACTAAGCCGCTGCCTCTTCACAGCTACTGGCACACTCCACTCTTCCACTGCCTGAGTGGCCTGACTCATTCAACTTTCAAAATGCTCTTCTCCAGTAAGAGTCGGTAACTGGCCTGAAAAGAACCGTAGCCTTCTATAGCCTTGTCCCGCACTACTGGAACCATTCTTCACCAGACTCTCAACTAACTGACTCATGTCTGTGTAGAATGAGGCAGGAGGTGCACCAGCCCCGTTGGATTCAGTACTCACGATCCAGTATCAGCTTGTAAAGACAGTGGCCCTTCTTCCGGTGCTGCCCCTTCTCCAGCTGTGAGAACACTCGGGCATTGACCCCCTCCATCAGAGTCACCTCTTCCTCCTGGAAGTGCACAGGTACATCTTCTTGCCACTCCAATAATACTTGCACGAAGTGCAGATCATAATCTACCTTCATATCCAATATGTAGGCCCTCTGATCTGGCACTAAGGCCCTCACCTACTGCCGGATCTCCTTCTCTGTACATTCACTTCCTGAGACCTCCAGAACAGTGCTTCACTCCAGCCGAGCTCCTTGGGCCCTTCCTGAGCCATTTGCAGGAGCCAAGTCCATCGCCTTTTTGTCATTGGCTCATGGCCGGGCTGACTGGGGCCTGCAGTAGTGGAGAACATCCTAGATGAGCCCCCAAATGTAGCACTACCCCCTTTGGGGTTGCTAGTTAATGGCAGCACTACCGTGACCCTGTGAACCATCCAGCCCACCTGACACTCTAGGTTCAGACATAGTGTATACACCTTTAAGGAACACTCTGTCACAATATAAATGAGTTTTAACGTTTACTCAATGAATAAGCAAGTGAAATTATGTCAGTCAGCTAAACCCTGCATAAACTATCAGGGTTCAGCAAGACTGACACAGAAAACAGCAGATAAACAAAATGTTGTTATATCAGGGAAAAATATTCAACACAATATTCTATATTCTGTAAGTATATAGATATTCTCTCTACTGTAGTAAAGCAATACTCAAGTTAAGGAAGAACTCTGAACTAATCTATACCGTCAGTATTCTAATTAAAGATATGGCAATATAACTAGAACATGTCCCCTTTATGAGCAACTATGCAACAATGTCCCTCCCCTTAGCAAGGCCTTGCTATGTTCTTCAGTGGCAGTTGGACCTCATATAAGACAATTTCCACTTTAATATAGCAAGATGGTAAATTGTAATCCTAAGGGGTCTGATATCTGCTTCAATGTTTGTGTTCAGTGTAAAGGTGGGATGTATACTTGCAGTCTGGATCAGAAACAGGCACCCTCTCACCAACTCTGATGTCCGTCTGTTAGGGCCCTGTGAAACAGGCGATGTGGTCTCCCACGCTCCGGCGTCTGGAAAACTTGCCGCGCTCTGCTGCCTCAGGATATTCAGCTGACCTCCACTTCTCTCTCTTAGCATTACTGCAAAGACATCTGCGGTGTAGCGACAGACATCCACTCCACCAAGTTCTGTAAGCGGGTCAGGCCTTGTGCAGTAGGCCGCACTCTGCTGTCTCATACACACTCAGCAGGCTGATGTGCATGCGATGAGTCCCCGGAGCAAAAAAGCTCAAATCAGTGTAGCAGATAGTTTTTTAACTCCTCCCATGATGCTCCACTCCCCCTTTGCTTTCTGGGAAGGTAGTTTCCTGAGCAGTCCAAGCTCATGATCAGCACTCTGCAAAAGACTACAGCTCCCACAATGCCAATCTCACAGTTCCTGCAAAATGACAATCCCATCTGAGTCCAGCATTAAAGGGGAACAGGAATGATTCCAACCAACAAAAGATATGTCTGTACACATAAACATGGTAGTCCGGACCCGGCTACAGAAGTAACAGTCCATTGCTAGTGAATGACATTCTTCTGCGTTTCTGTCAGGAATGATGCAGGAAAACATGTGAGTATTTTCTCTGCACTTTTATCCTTCCTATCTATTCTTTGTACATAATCACATATGTCTTTGTTGCTGCCATCCTATTTATTGTGTCCTGGGTCTTCTGGCCAGCCTCTGTGATTACACCTTTCCTTTATTAACCTAGTGACCACTGCTCCGCAAGGCTTATATCAGCCTGAAGTTTAAAGTGGTTCTAAAGACAGAAGGTTTTTTTATCCTAATGCACTCTTTGCATTCAAAAAACCTTTTGTGTGCAGCAGCCCCACTCAGCCCCCTAATACGTAACTGAGACCCATTTCTATTCAGCAATGTTTTACGAGACTCGGCTACCCGGGACTCTCCTCTTCATTGGTTGAGACAGCAGCGGAACACCATTGGCTCCTGCTGCTGTCAATAAAAGTCAGTGAGCCAATGAGGAGGGTGATGGAGTGGGGCCTAGCCATGGCTCCATGTCTGAATGGACACAAGCAGCTGTAACTTGGCTCGGGTGCCACCATAGCAAGCTGCTTGCTGTGGGGGCACTCGTCAGGGGGGAGGGACCAGGAGCACCGAAAAGGGACCTGAGAAGAGGAGGATCTGGGCTGCTCTATGCAAAACCAACTGCACAGAGCAGGTAAGTATAACATGTTTGTTATTCTTAAGGAAAAAAAATAGACTTTACAATCACTTACAAGATAATGGTGCTTGCCTGTGCAGTGCAAAGCTTCAGAATTACTTCAATAAAGCCCCCCCACCACTGCAGCATATATTTACCTTTCTTTACCCCACCCCCTGCAGCATATATTAACCTTTCTTAATATGTATAAAAAAATAGACTTTCATACTTACCTCTTCTCTGTAGCATTGGTGTGATGTTTCAGGCTGCCCCACATCAGCTCTGCAACTTGCAGCTGTCCCACATCAGCTCTAAAACTAAGGCCCCTTTTACACTATCCGTCCATCGGACGGATTCCGTCTTTCTCAGTGGGGGATCGAGCTGCCGATCCCCCGCTGAGCAGGAGGATGACAGCTGTGTCTCCGCGCTGTGTGCGGAGACACAGCTGTCAGTTCCCCATGCATCTCTGTGGGGGAAATCGGATGGGAACGGACCATCAGTCTGTTCTCATCCGATCCGATCCGCTGGATGGATGGAAAATAGGGTTTCCATCCATCCAGATTTGACAGATCGGATTGGATGTCAGCGGACATGTCTCCGCTGACATCCGATCCCCCATAGAGATGCATAGGTGGACCGTTCAGATCCGCAAAAAAAACGGACAGGCGGATCTGAATGGTCCGCCTGTGTGAAAGGGGCCTAAGAACTGAGCAATCACATGACCACTGATCACTCAGCTTTCAGTCTTCTTTTGGAGAATGGTGATTGTCAGTCAGTCATTTGCACAGCACTATCTCAATGCTATCACATGCTGCTTTAAACCTGGAAATACCAGGCATGTGTTTCAGCTCCTGACATTGAAAGTGCAAAACCAAAACCCATTTGTTTTAAAGGCACATATCCAACTAAATGTATTGTGTGTTTTTTTTTTTTTTTTTGCTACACAGTTTGAGGTACAACGTTTGTACTATTGTACAGAACATAATTATTCTTATTAATATTATTATTATTATTATTATTTTTACTGGTGTGAGATTTTTGTGTGTATTTTTGTTGAAGCACTTTGGAGGTTTCAGAGCTATGTTTGACTGTGTTTGGGATTTTTGTTGACCATATGAGGTGGAGTTATTAACTTTAGGATAATATCTATATTATGCTGTGGTATGTAAAATTATCTATTGATGCCTGAACTTTATACTGTAGCTGTCAGCATTTTTATTTCTTTTTTCACATACCTTAAATGCATACATAGATTCAAAAGGGAGTATCCTTGCATCGATTAAAATGTTGAAAATATGGTGTGACTATCAGGCGAAAATGTAAAAGATTAACAAAACTTTTTGGAATGCATTTCAATGATAGCTCAAATGTGCACCCAGTGGAAATAAATGATACATTTTATTGGAGTCTGACACATATTTACTGTACTAAAAGTACAGTAATAAAATATTATGTAAGAAAATACATTAAAGTGCAAAGTGAATAATATTTCCTGTTAAATAAAAAGATACCGAGCAAATCAACAGAAGACCTTTACATGCCACTTTCTGTTTGGGGGTTGCAGTTTTATTTTTAGAAATCTGGGGATTTCTTTTATTTTGCTAAGAAGCAGTCTCAGCTATTCCTAACACCTTACTAAATGTCATGTTTTTTGACACCTTTAAAGTGGGTCAAATGATGTAATGTTGTGGCCAAAGTGAAGAAACACTTGAGCCTGTCTAATCGTTAGACATAAAATAAATCACGCAATATATAAATGAAGTCCCTGTCTTGGAAATTGATTTAAGCTTGATGCACAAATAACTCCGTTGCACTAATATGTGCACTTTTGGATATTAATATATGCCAAGCGCAATCAGCGCAATCGTTAAGCGCAATAGCCCGTTCTCAACTCTTTTGTATAAGGTAATTGAGCACGCTCAGCAGTTCCCAGTTATACAGACCCAAAGCCTGTTATCACATTGGATGCTCACAAGAATGTCCTGCCTAAGACAGGGGGCTCAGTTTATTTATCAGACAAAGGGACAATTAACAGGAAGTGGTGACTATACTACATCAGCCAATCAGTTCCAAACGTACAGTCACATGACACAAGTTACTTACATAGAATCAGCCAATGACACACTTGTATACATTCAAATGTACAATAGAAAGGGGGAGTACACAATCGTGAATGAGCAGAACAGCGTGCACGGCTTCCTGCCTAACACTACACAATGAAACCAATGTGTAAACCCGTGAACGTTGCTCTGATCAAACTTATGCATGTATTCCCACCACTACTACTCCCATTTAGCAAAGCTTCAGAGAACAATGCCTAATAGGATTATACTACTGTTCCCATAGACGTGAGTCTATCTGCAGGGAAAGAGCCATGCGGTTTCCACTATGGTGATCAGGCATAGTAGAAAGACATGAGCATTTATCCCTTCATGAAGGCAGATAGACATCAAAACGATATTGACTCCGCATTGCAATACACATAGATCTATATCGGCAAACATAGCACATGGAGTGTTCGCCAGCGGAGATGTCTATGTAGAGAGAACGCGTCTACACATCTAAGGGAAGGTTTTTACTACTAGTAGTCTTTCCTCAATGCCAGTTTGCCCGTACATTCTCTGATGAGGGTATTGCAAGCCATAATGACAAGCTAAATAAAACATGTCCTGAAAAATGTCAATACTAGTCCGAATAAAATTTCCACAACATGCCACAGGTGCTGGAGTAAAGGCCTCATGCACATTGCAGCTAAAAGAAACACCTGTTTTACAGGCCTTTACATTTTTTTTTCCTGCCTCTAAACGCCCCTCCATGTTAGCCTATGTGTCCATGCCTACATAGGCATTTTTACAGACAGGAGCGTTTAGAGACCGAAGCGGCTCTGTGACATCAGCTGATAGCAGGCTATAGCTGTACTTCTATTTTAATACCATAATTTAAAAAAAAAAATATTCAAACCAAAAAAGCTTTTGCTAAATAGAGGACATGCTATGTTTAAACTGTAGAACAGTTTTTCTCAGCCAAGGTTCCCTAAAAACCTAGGGTTCCTTCTGAGGTTGCTACGGATTATTTAAACAATCGCAAATGACCTCCCACCTACACTGAACATCCGTGTAAAGCTGGCCATATATGAATCTGTCCAAATTTCGATCCACGTATAGGAGCTATGGTTGTACACAAGTCGATCTTTCGATTAACTTATGTACAACCAGCCTGTCGGGTTTTTCTCAAACGATTAGTGTCACCGGCTATAGCTGGCAACACTAATCATTGTATTCTGCTGGCAGGGAACACAATAAGTCTGCGGGAGGGATTCATCCATCAACACTGATTGTGCTGATGGGAAAATAAAGCAATTTTTTTTCTTTCCACCATCAAGGAAAACCTATGGAATCTATGGCCTGCCTAAGTGGGCAGTTTTCCACTAACCACCATTGCAAAGGATCACTGCTACACTAAATGCAAAGTTTAGTGGATATCAATATTTTTACTGCCTGGGTTGCTTTTCTGTTACTATTACGGTAATTTTTTTCTAATGACGATTACTAAAAATAATGTTTTTGTATAGAGCAGGGAGGGTGTTTAAAATGATCCGTCCTGGGAATCAGATATGTTAGGTTTGCTGCATTGTTTATTTATTTTTTTTTTATTTATTACAGGTACTTGTATATATAGCGCCATCAATTTATACATATTTATATATATATTTTTTTATTTTTTATTTATTGTTCATATTGATCTGCCAGAACCAGTAGGTATAGTCATTTGTAACAGGGGTTTCCTGAGACCTGAAAACTTTTTCGTAGGTTCCTTTGAGGTAAAAGGGTTTAGAAAGGTTTCTCTAGACACAGGAAAGTGCCATTCAACAGCTACTTTCCTTTTAACAGAATGTTGGTGAAATTTTCTCAGTGACCTAATTACTGCAGTGCCACTGACGTACTATATTATAAAGTATTAGAGTTTTAAAAGATGAAAGGGTGGCATATTACCTACGCCTGTTTACCTCATAGGGTCATGCACAGGACAAGGTTAAATTAGGTGTTTGAAAGGAACGCAGATTAAAGGAAAGAAAATGCAAGCCCAATTTCTAAAATCCCATATAAGTTTTAACATTAATGTAATTTTTATACTCATATTTAATATTTTTAGATCTGCAGGTTTCATTAAAACATTACCTGGGTTTCCTGCCAATAAGGTCATTGTTCAGACACTTCCTGTTATGCGTTAATGACTCTTTATTGTGCTCCTGCATTGTGACCCTGTCTTCTGATGGAGACTACAACTGGCCTTTTTATCAAACTTATGCAGTCATAGTCCGCTGTGGTCATCATCAGAAATCGGACCTGAGAAACGCCTAGCTGTCATCACTGTTATACATGCATATAGATAGCAAATCTACTTTATTGAATTTTATTGCACATATACACAAATATACCGAGTAAATAGATACCTAACAGGTTACGCCTTAAAACTTCATTTGCTCATTAAAAGGCAATAAACTATGATACCTAAAGAGTTACAAAGGAGGAATAGAGCTAGAACTATTGCTCTCGCTATAAAGTTCATGGTGATATCTCACATGTGTGGTGCAAACACCTTTCATTCCTGCACATGAGCACACTGTCCTTTTTTTTTTTTTTTTTTTTTAAGCACTTTTATTGCTGTCACAAGAAATGTAAACTTCCCTTGTGACAGCAATAAAGCATTGACAGGTCCTCTTTATAGAGACATCTAGGGTATCTGAAAATTGTAATACTGGGATTATGGCTGACAGCTGCAGCAAAGACCCTGGTTAAACCACTTGAACACAATCAGGTGTATATTCACGTGATTGTGTGGCAACTGGTTAAGGAAGTAAAATAGTGGGGATCTTCACAAAGTTTACAAACTTTAAAATGGTTCTAAGAGCATGACATTTTTTACCTTAAAGCGGAGTTCCACCCCCCCCCCCTCCAAAAATTTAAAGTCAGCAGCTACACATACTGTAGCTGCTGACTTTTAATATTAGGTTACTAAACTGTCCTGGAGTCCAGCGATGTCGGCACCGCAGCCGATGTTTCCATCGGCTGTCGGGTGCTGCCGCTGCCATTGCCGATAAGGGAACCCGGCAGTGAAGCCTTGTGGCTTCACAGGCAGGTCCCTACTGCGCATGCACGAAGCGTGCTGTGCATTTGGATTGACTCAGCAGCGGGGAGTAGGAGGGGGCCAAAAACAGGTAACCGTTTCCCCCTCCCCCCCTGAAAGGTGCCAAATGTGGCACCGGAGGGGGGGGGGAGCAAATGAGTGGAAGTTCCACATTTGGGTGTGGAACTCCGCTTTAAAGTGTCACTACCTTAACCACTTCCGGACTGCCTGCCGCATATATACTTGCGGAAGAGCAGCAGGGCGGCCTGGCTGCGCAAAAGCACGTACATTATTTAATGCAGGAGATGTCGGAGGCACACGCACGCCGCTCCCACTGGGATTAGACACAGTGGGAGCCAATCAGCCAATGATAGAACGGCAGTCTGCCTATGTAAACAAGGAAAATCTGCGTTCTATCACAGAGGAAGAGAGAGATCTTGTGTTTCAGATAAGCTGAAATACAGAACTCTCTTTTCCTCTAGTGCATCCATTGCCCCACAGTTAGAAAGTACTCCCTAGGAGCACACTTAACCCCTTCATCATCCCTGGTGTTAACCCCTTCCCTGCCAGTGTCATTTATACAGTAACAGCACATTTTTTTTTAGCACTGATCACTGTATTGGTGTCACTGGTCCCCAAAAAGTGTGACTTAGTGTCAGATTTGTCCGCTGCAATGTCGCATTCCGCTAAAAATCGTTGATTGCCACCATTACTAGTAAAAACAATAAAAAAATAAATCCCATAGTTTGCAGATGCTATAAATTTTGCGCAAACCAATCAATATACACTTATTAGGATTTTTTTTAACAAAAATATGTATCAGAATACGTATTGGCCTAAATAATGAAAAAAAATTGATTTTTTAGATTTTTTTTTTATTGCGTATGTTTTATAGCAGAAAGTAAAAAATATTATTTTGGGTTTCTTTTTTTTTTCAAAATTGTGGTTCTTTTTTTGTTGTTTATAGAGCAAAAAATAAAAACGGCAGAGGTAATCAAATACCACCAAAAGAAAGTTCTATTTGTGGGAAAAAAAGGACATCAAGTTTTTTTGGGTATAGCGTCGCACGACCGCGTAATTGTCAGTTAAAGCAACGCAGTGCCGTATCACAAAAATTGGCCTGGTCATTAAGGGGGTAAAACCTTTCTGGGCTGAAGTGGTTAAAGTGTCACTTTGAGGGGTGGAGTGCTTCTATATTGGGTATCATATATGTTCTATACCAAGCACCTTTCTTTTCTGTTCTTTTCTAAAGTGTCACTAAACCCACATCATAAAAAACTAACAATAAATGGTGTATTACATACTGTTCATGCTCAGTCACTATGGGATTCGTTTTCTGTACTCCACAAAAAACTAGGTTGATCCTGCTGCTCTCTATCTCCACATTCTGTTCATGTCCTCAATGCAGCTAGTGATTTTGCAGCTGTAGTGGTTACTCTCCACATGCTCAGTTTTCAGTGAATCTTTATGCTTAGCATTTCCACCTTATCACATCTGAGCAGCCCATGTCCCTATAGCAGGGGAAAAAATTCCTAACTGATCCCCTGAGAGGCAATTGGATATTCCCTGGATCAACTTACCTATAAATGTTAGTATCCAGTTATACTATGTAAATTTAGGAAAGAATCCAGTCCTTTTTTAAAGCAATCTATTGAGCTGGCCAGAATCAACTCTTGAGGGAGTTTATTTCACATTTATACAGCTCTTACTGTTAAGAAACCTTTCTAGATTTTAAATATCTTTTCCTCCAGATGTAAAGAGTGCCCCCTTGTCCTCTGTAATGACCTTAAAGTAAATAACTCAACACCAAGTTCACTATATGGACCACAAAGTATACATGTTGATCATATACCCCCCCCCCCCCCTAGTCTCCTCTTCACAGGAGTAAATCAATTCAGTTCCTCTAATCTTTTCTCATAGCTGAGCTCCTCCATGCCTCTTATCAGTTTGGTAGCTGTTCTCTGCACTTTCTCAAGTTACCCGATATCCTTTTTGAGAACTGGTGCCCAAAACTGAACTGCATATTCCAGATGAGGTCTTACTAATGGTTTGTACAGGGGCAAAATTATATCTTTCTCTCTGGAGTCCATTCCTCTCTTAATACAAGAAAGGGAGAGGGGGGGCATGGTGCAGAGCCACACTGTATGTGTCAATAGATGCACACAGCACAGCTTAGGAGTGAGCCTTCAGGTACACCCCCATAGGCAGTGGTTTCCGATGGTGGCACACTAAGAAGAGGAGGAGTGGACAGCACCAGCAGGGGACCCAAGAGGAGGAGGATCGGGACCACACTGTGTAATACCATTGGCTCAATTTAACAGTAAATTGCTAGAAATGAATTAAAAGTTTGCATTACTCAGGTAGGCATTTCTTTCATTTATCTCCTGAGGTGGATAACTGTCAGGTCACCTGTGGCCAGGTGACAACTGCACCCTGTATGAGGCAGGGGTGCAGCGCAAGGTAGTGAACCCGATAGCTGACTGCTGCCGATGGACCGGAACGTGAGCCCAAGATTTCCCAGGGCGCGGAGTCTAAGACCCAGCAGGTGTTCACCAGAGCCTCTAGTGGTGAGGATGGACTGGCTGCAGCTGGGCCCAGGTCACGGCCCCTGGGGGCCCCCGGGTCACGCTCCAAAGGGAGAGAGGGGAAGCAGCCACTCAGGACACAAGGGATAGAGATGGGTAAGCTGAGGTCGGGGCAACAGGCAGATGAGGGTAACCAAGGGACAAGCCGAAGGTCAGGGTAACAGGCAAACAGGAATAGTCAGAGACAAGCCAAAGTCGCCTGGGCCTAGGTTTAGAGGGAAACTTCAGATGAAACCTTTTTAAAAGACGAGGTGCAAAGACCTCCGATGCAGGGACCCAAGACCTCTCCTTAGGACCAAAGCCTTTCCAATTAACAAGGTACTGAAGAACGCCTCTACAGAGTCGGGAATCCAGAACTTGACTGACCTCGCATTCCTTAGGAATGGGCAAAGGCATGAGGAGACCAGCAGGAGCTTGTGTGGAGGATTTGGACTGAGCACAGACATGACAAGCCTTGACATAGTCTTTGACCTCTGAGCGGAGATTAGGCAACCAGTAGTGACGTCTGATGAGCAAGAAGGATCGGAGAAAACCCGCGTGGCCTGCCACCTTGGAATCATGTCCCCAATGGAGAATCTTCGCTCTTATCTCAGTGGGGACAAAGGTCTTACCAGGAGGAATTTTTGAGTCCAGGGTGGTAGAATGGGCAACAATGCAAGAAGTTGGGACGATCGGCTCATGTTCAGGAGTGGACTCCTTGTCCAAAGTGTCAAAGGACCTGTGGGGAAGAATCACCTCAGCTGATTTCTTACAAAGCACATCCCAGTAATCGCTGTATGCAGCGGGAAGGTCAGAAGATACCAATGTGGTAGCAACCGGAAATCTCTCCTTTAGGGTCATCTTGGAAAGTCATGACGAGAGACATGAGGGGCCCCAAGCCAGGATCTGCCCAGAGACCCAGTCCACATGGGGAGAGTGGAGCTTTAGCCAAGGAAGGCCCAATACAATGGGGGTAGAGGCTTTGGGTAGGATGAGAAAGGATATCTACTCCTGGTGGAGAATCCCTACCGACATCCTAATAGGTAGTGTCTGGAGCGAATAGGGCCCCCTGGAAGAACAGTGCCATCAATTGACGAGACTACCAACTGCGTAGAAAGGGGTGAAAGGGTGAGCTTCATAGAAGAAGCAGTTCTCCAGTCCATAAAGTTGCCGGCAGCCCCGGAATCCAGATATGCAAGGGTCGATTGGGGAGAAGTGCTTACATGAAGGGACACCTGAAGAAGAAGACAGGAAGACGATGTTTCTGGGTCCAATATTCCACCTTCTAAATGTATTTTAGCGAGCGTTTTCCGGGCGAAGCGAGCAGGAGTCACGAAAGTGGCCCTTGCCTCCACAATAGAGGCATAAGCCCAAAGTTCTGCGCCTAGCATGTTCTTCGGGGGTTAGTCTGGTCTGGCCCAGCTGCATAGGTTCCTCAACAGGCAGAGGATGCTCTGCAGGATGAAGTGAGGGGAGCTCAGACTGGCTAGGACCTAGGAAGTGTTGGCATCTTTTTTCTATGGGCTGCATAGGTTCCCCAACAGGCAGAGGATACTCCACGGGACGAAGTGAGGGGAGGTCAGACTGGCTAGGACCTAGGGAGTGTTGGCGTCTTTTTTCTATGGACCTCTCCTGAAAACGAATATCGATCTGGTTGCATAAGGAGATGACATCGTCCAGACCGACGGGAATGGTTCTTACCGCTAATTCGTCCTTCACTCGGTCAGAGAGACCCTGCAAAAATGTAGCGACCAGGGCCTCATTGTTCCAGCTCAATTCAGCTGAGAGGATACGGAACTGGAGAGCATATTGTCCTACTGAACGGGATTCTTGGCGGAGACGTAAAAGAGCACTTGCCGCTGAAGAAACCCGAGCCGGCTTCTTGAAGATGTTACGAAAGAGGTTCAAGAAGTCGGACAGGTTGGAAACTACCGGATCATTCTTCTCCCAAAGGGGGGCAGCCCAGGCTAGAGCTTCACCGGAAAGGAGGGAAATAATATAGACTACTTTTGCCTGATCTGACCGGAAGTTTTGCGGCTGAAGCTCAAAATAGATAGTGCATTGGCTAAGAAACCCCCTGCAGGCCTTGGAGTCTCCAGAAAAATGGATTGGAGGAGGTAGTTGCAGCGAATGCGAATCTGCGACAGGCCCAACCACTGGTTGCTATTGGGGTTGCGGATTCGGGGTTCCTAACGAGGTCTGAAGCTGTTCAAAGCGGGAAGCCAGATCCTGTAGGAATCACATTACCTGAGTCTAATTAGCTTCCTGCGTCTCGAGTCTGGGAACTAAGCCCTGTAAAGGATCGTCTGGAGGGTGCGGCACGTCGGCCGGTTTCATGGCTGTTCAAACTGTCAGGTCACCTGTGGCCAGGTGACAACTGCACCCTGTTGGAGGCAGGGGTGGAGCGCAAGGTAGTGAACCCGATAGCTGACTGCTGCGGGTGGACCAGAATGTGAGCCCAAGATTCCCCAGGGCGCGGAGTCTAAGACCCAGCAGGTGTTCACAAGAGCCTCTAGTGGTGAGGATGGACTTGGCTGCAGCTGGGCCCAGGTCGCGGCCCCTGGAGTCCCCCGGCTCATGCTCCGAAAGGAGAGAGGAGAAGCAGCCACTTAGGACACAAGGGATAGAGATGGGTAAGCTGAGGTCGGGGGAACAGGCAGATGAGGGTAACCAAGGGACAGGCCGAAGGTCAGGGTAACAGGCTAACAGGAATAGTCAGAAACAAGCCAAAGTCGGTACACAGAAAGATAGATCAAGCACACGGCAGACAGGAAGACAACTAACAAGCACTGTTGAACAGCAAAGCAGACCTGCAGTGCACTGGTTAATATAGACTTCCTGTGATGGCCTGGGGTGGGGCCGAACAGGAAGGAGAGATGATAAAAAGGAACCAGAAAGGGAATCTGGCCTCTAATGCAGACATGAAGGAACAGGTAAGCTGCCAAACACTATTGCAAGTTCATGACAATAACACATTTGCATAGGCAAAATTGCACATCATACATTCATTTCCACATTGTGGAATTTTTTTCTAGCCTAATCCTATTATTCTTAAAGTGATTTAAAAGGCTTCTATGCTTTTAAAATAATAAACATGGTATACTTACCTGCTCTGTGCAGGAGTTCCGCACACAGGGATCTAACGTGTTCCCGGCAGCTGTACACATCTATGCATCCATTGGGAACGGCCTTTCAGTGCTGACGTTTTACTGCCAAGATGTCATGGCAGTTCCTGATGCATACTTGTGATTGTGAGCTTTGGATCATGTAACTGCTGTCACTAAAAATTGGTCACAAGATCTTAAAATCCAACTTTGCCTCCCAGCATTTAGACCCTCTTAAAGGGCCGGGGGAGGGGGGGCAGTGTCAGCAGCAAGGAGTTAAATAGGTTGTAACCCTCCGATTTTTTTTTTTTTAAACGAACACCTGAAAGAAAAACACATAATGAGCTAGTATGCATCGAATACTAGCTCATTATGAAATACCTAAGAACGAAGCCCCCGCAGTGCCGACCGCTTACCTGTCCATGGGCGACATGTTCTGTCGTCCTTCTTCCGTGTTTGCGGCATCCGGCCATCTGATTGGCTGGAGCCGCGATGACATCACTCCCGCGCATGCGCGCGTGAGCCGACGGTGACGGCACGGGGCTCTGAAGGAACGGCACGAGCGGCCGTTCCTTCAGAGCGCATGCACCAGTGATGTCACTGGCTGCATGCAAAGTAAATATCTCCTAAACGGTACATGTTTAGGAGATATTTACAGTACCTATAGGTAAGCCTTAATATAGGCTTACCTATAGGTACAAGTTGTAGAGGAGGGTTTACTTCCTCTTTAAGCAGGGACTCCTGGCTTTATTCAAGATTGAACCACTACACAGTGCTGCACAGGTTGGCCACTGTTGTAATGTCTGCATCTGAAGTCTGCATGACTATTTTATAATAGTGTTGAAGAGAGATACATTGCCTGGCTTTTGGGTAGACGTAAAAGTTGATACTGTTGTATTTCATACAAGGCACTGTTTATAACCTTACAACATCAGGAAACACTCTGCTCACTGATAATCCAGGCTGGAGGCAAGAAATGGTTTATTATACAATAGATGAATCAGTTTTATTGATAACGATAATTAAATAGAACAGAGTGTTCATGATAACTTTATAAATTTACACAAGAAGCTACAAATGTAATGCAAACACTGATATACTTGTGTGTCACACTACAAATAAAGTAGAGTGCAAACATTTATTGTATATGAGTTTACCTTCTATAACCTTGTAAACTGAATCATGTAAGGGTCTATTCATAAAAAAATGCATGTTTCCATGGCATTCTTCATGTTTATTGTTTTCTATTTTTTTTTTTTTTTGCAACACTGCAGGAATATCAATAAAAATATTCAATAGATGTGAAATGAAAACACATGGTTTTTGGTAAGATGTTTTTATTTTAATTTAATATGTTGATCTTTTGTTTGTTTTTTCCATTATTTCTTCATAAATTCTGCTTAACAAAAGACATGTATTACAGTATGCTTCTGTGACAGTACTTCCTACACATTTGTTGACTGCCTCTGAATATCCAGCTCTGGATCATTCAGAGTCCATTCAGACTAGCGCGACTTGTCTGGCGACTTGGTCGCCTGACAAGTCGCGGTTGCTCGCTCGCCATTGAGTAGTACAGGACCCGTTCTAATAGGAGCGACACAAGTTGCTCCGACTTAGAAAAAGGGTCCTGTACTACTTTGGGGCGACCTGGAGGCGACTTGCATTGACTTCAATTATATGAAGTCCGTGTAAGTCGCGCCGAAGTCGCGGTGCACAGCGTGCACCGCGACTTCACAGGTCGCCCCACAAAGTCGTGTTGCGCCAGTCTGAATGGGCTGTCAGTGGTGCATGTTATGAATTGATCTGTAGACTGTTCTGAAAACAGAAGTGTTTAGATTTAACCAATGCAGATCTGGAAGAGTTTACCGCCTTCATGACCCGACCATTTTTTTGCTATTCAGCACTGTGCTCTTTTAATATACTAATGTATATTATTTAATTTTTTTTTTTAATTTTTAGTGGTATATGATCACCACAGGATAATAAACCTAATATGAAAAAAGTGTGTAAGAAGTGCTTCAAATGTCCATTGATAAATAATATATCAACACAGTCTCTAATTAGCCACAAGCTGTGAGGGATCCTTCAAAGGTGCTGATAATGGGACCACCTTAGGGTAACACCACCACCAGTGCTGGGATATGGCCAGAAAACTCACTCACCAGAACTCAATGCCTGACCACTCTCATGGACTAGGCAAAGGCAGCAAAGGTTTAAATTAGGATAAGGTCAACTCTCTCCTGGCAATCCCGATACTTGTACGGATACCTCCTCTCATTGGCAATATATAAATAAAGAGATAGAAAGCACTCCCATAGCGTGATACCGTTTATAAAATTTTATTGAAAGAAAACCATAACCATCACACTCACATTCACGTTGATCAAAATAGGCAGAAAGCTGATGGTTCCAGAGTCTGGTGCGTTGTGACCGCTATCCGAAAGCTCCTTCACCCTCAGTATGCAATAGTCTAGTGGACGCCGTATAGCCACGCCCCGACGCGGCGTTTCGTCATTTCCGACTTCCTCACGGGGGCATGGCCATACGGCACGGCAGTCCTATTAAATAGGGAGCTCCGTCACCCGCCCACTTCCGGAAGGACCGGAAGGTGCGCGCGTACCGGAAATAGTCATCGGCTCGTATCCTTCTACACACCGAGAACTGTCAGCAGAGGCAGACCATAAGCGTCCATACTCTCCAATCTATATAAGACACGGTATCGGTCACATAACATGTACCGATCGCTTCCAACCATATTGAACCTTAATATGGGTATTAATACATAAGACAAAATGCAATATAAAACGTTTTATCTGGGTACTCAAGCCCCATGATAAACCATTTCGCAATACACACTATATTTAAAACTGTTAATAACTTTACCAGCAAACAATGTTGCCAGCAGAAAATGAACTCACCCGACCTAATCCCAGTGTGTAGGAGGTCGAGCCAGTATACAAACCCCAGTTCACATCATAATGAAATGTGTCGCTATGGCATATAAATGTGTAGATAGGGACAAAATTGTATAGATCAGGACAAAATAGTAGGAATCAAATTGAAAATAACAAATATGCATATAAAAATAATGATACACCAATATATGCCTACTTCAAATAAATCTAGAAATGCGCCTTAAGTAAAATAGTAAATAATAAAATACAATAATAAAACCCACTAAAAAACAATGGGTACCTGGAGCCCAGACACATATATATAAATCTATTAAAAAATCAACACATATATGTCTAAAAGGAGAAATGTATATAAAAACAGCATACTAAAAACGCACATGAATAGAAATTAAGAGCATACACTATATATATATATATAAAAAAATATATATATAAATATATATAAAAGCACATAATAATAGTATAAAACTAGGTGAGTATAAATTCTTAAGAGCTTTTATAAAAGAAGGGGGAATGGATCTCAATTTAAGAGTCACTGATAAAACAGTTGAGATCCAATTCAATGTTTAACCCTTTTGGATCCAAAGCTTGAGTTAAAAAGATCCACTTCGTTTCCCGTTTAGAAAGCTCTCTCACCCAATTAGCACCTCTCCACGATGGAGTAACTCTTTCGATCCCCCAGAAGTGCAAGCTCCTAGGGTCTCTTTGGTGAAACTGTCTGAAATGTGCAGATACATTGTGTTCCTTGACACCTTTTAAAATATTTGTGATATGCTCACCTACTCGTTTTTTTAAAGTGCGTTTCGTGCGTCCAATATATATCATATTGCAAGGGCACATCAATGCATATACTACATGAGTAGTATTGCAGGTGATCAAGTTTTTAATTTTAAATTCTTTATTAATGGCTGGGACCCTAAATTGATTTCTTTTCTTTGGATTCGTGCGGGCAGTGTAACAAGCTCTACACCTGCCACATGCAACAAAACCCGTCCTACCAGGGAAAAAGGACACATTTGGTGGATCCAAAATTCTTTTCACCACCTGATTCCCAAAATTAGGTGCCCTCCTATAAATAAATGAGGGTTCCTCCGGTAGTACTCTCCCCAATGTTTTATCCATCGTCAAAACATGCCAGTGTTTCTTGAAGATGGATTCAACATGGCGATAGTCACTTGAGAAATTAGATAGAAAGCTCCATTCATGTGTGTTATTATTTGTTATCCGAGCCATCATATCTCCACGGTCAAGTAAAGAATCCCTTGAGGTGGCTAGAACATTCTGGATTTCCTTATCCAGAACTTCCTCCCTATAGCCTTTGTCTATAAATTTTTCTTTAATGACATCAGCTTGAATGAGGTAGTCATTGTCAAATGTGCAATTCCGCCTTATACGCATGAGCTGACCTCTCGGGATATTTTTGAGCCATGTAGGGTGGTGCCCACTTTGAATAGCTAGATAACTGTTCCTATCAGTTTCTTTAAAATATACTTTCGTAGTAAAACCAAGGCCATTTCTCTGTACGTCTAAAAAGTGAACCTCCTTAGTACTCCAAGTAAAATCAAGCTTAATATTATTAAAATTATTGTTAAGATGGCGCATAAAATCAGATAAAGAAGCTTCAGAACCTTCCCAAATAAAGATAATATCGTCAATAAATCTACGATAAAATCTCGAGCTTGTTACACTGCCCGCACGAATCCAAAGAAAAGAAATCAATTTAGGGTCCCAGCCATTAATAAAGAATTTAAAATTAAAAACTTGATCACCTGCAATACTACTCATGTAGTATATGCATTGATGTGCCCTTGCAATATGATATATATTGGACGCACGAAACGCACTTTAAAAAAACGAGTAGGTGAGCATATCACAAATATTTTAAAAGGTGTCAAGGAACACAATGTATCTGCACATTTCAGACAGTTTCACCAAAGAGACCCTAGGAGCTTGCACTTCTGGGGGATCGAAAGAGTTACTCCATCGTGGAGAGGTGCTAATTGGGTGAGAGAGCTTTCTAAACGGGAAACGAAGTGGATCTTTTTAACTCAAGCTTTGGATCCAAAAGGGTTAAACATTGAATTGGATCTCAACTGTTTTATCAGTGACTCTTAAATTGAGATCCATTCCCCCTTCTTTTATAAAAGCTCTTAAGAATTTATACTCACCTAGTTTTATACTATTATTATGTGCTTTTATATATATTTATATATATATATTTTTTTATATATATATATAGTGTATGCTCTTAATTTCTATTCATGTGCGTTTTTAGTATGCTGTTTTTATATACATTTCTCCTTTTAGACATATATGTGTTGATTTTTTAATAGATTTATATATATGTGTCTGGGCTCCAGGTACCCATTGTTTTTTAGTGGGTTTTATTATTGTATTTTATTATTTACTATTTTACTTAAGGCGCATTTCTAGATTTATTTGAAGTAGGCATATATTGGTGTATCATTATTTTTATATGCATATTTGTTATTTTCAATTTGATTCCTACTATTTTGTCCTGATCTATACAATTTTGTCCCTATCTACACATTTATATGCCATAGCGACACATTTCATTATGATGTGAACTGGGGTTTGTATACTGGCTCGACCTCCTACACACTGGGATTAGGTATTAATACCCATATTAAGGTTCAATATGGTTGGAAGCGATCGGTACATGTTATGTGACCGATACCGTGTCTTATATAGATTGGAGAGTATGGACGCTTATGGTCTGCCTCTGCTGACAGTTCTCGGTGTGTAGAAGGATACGAGCCGATGACTATTTCCGGTACGCGCGCACCTTCCGGTCCTTCCGGAAGTGGGCGGGTGACGGAGCTCCCTATTTAATAGGACTGCCGTGCCGTATGGCCATGCCCCCGTGAGGAAGTCGGAAATGACGAAACGCCGCGTCGGGGCGTGGCTATACGGCGTCCACTAGACTATTGCATACTGAGGGTGAAGGAGCTTTCGGATAGCGGTCACAACGCACCAGACTCTGGAACCATCAGCTTTCTGCCTATTTTGATCAACGTGAATGTGAGTGTGATGGTTATGGTTTTCTTTCAATAAAATTTTATAAACGGTATCACGCTATGGGAGTGCTTTCTATCTCTTTATTTATATATTGCCAATGAGAGGAGGTATCCGTACAAGTATCGGGATTGCCAGGAGAGAGTTGACCTTATCCTAATTTAAACCTTTGCTGCCTTTGCCTAGTCCATGAGAGTGGTCAGGCATTGAGTTCTGGTGAGTGAGTTTTCTGGCCATATCCCAGCACTGGTGGTGGTGTTACCCTAAGGTGGTCCCATTATCAGCACCTTTGAAGGATCCCTCACAGCTTGTGGCTAATTAGAGACTGTGTTGATATATTATTTATCAATGGACATTTGAAGCACTTCTTACACACTTTTTTCATATTAGGTTTATTATCCTTTTATTGCGCTACTAAGAGTTCTTTAGAAACTCCTCTGTTTCATTTCTATATTGAACTTTTATTTATTTATATTTTACACTTGAAGTAGCAGCAACTTTGTTTTATTGTATTTTATCTACATCCGGTCAGCGCAGAGGATCACATTCATCCATTTTAGAGTTTTTATTTTGTGGTATTTAATGATCACCACAGGGTTTATTTTTTTGTGATATAAAATTTTTTTTTTTTTTTTAATTTGTGATACAGTGGGGATCGGCACCCCAGGTAAAAATTTCTATTAATGTGCATGAAGAAGCCAAGGAAAGATGGAAAAATCTCCAAAAGGCATCAAATTACAGATTAGACATTCTTATAATATGTCAACAAAAATTAGATTTTATTTCCATCATTGACACTTTCAAAATTACAGAAAACAAAAAAATGGCGTCCGCAAAAGTTTGGGCACCCTGCAGAATTTATAGCATGCACTGCCCCCTTTGCAAGGCTGAGACTTGCCAGTGTCATGGATTGTTCTCAATCATCGTCTGGGAAGACCAGGTGATGTCAGTCTCAAAGGTTTTAAATGCCCAGACTTATCTGACCTTGCCCCAACAATCAGCACCATGGGATCTTCTAAGCAGTTGTCTAGAAAACTGAAACTGAAAATAGTTGACGCTCACAAAGCTGGAGAAGGCTATAAGAAGATAGCAAAGCGTTTTCAGATATCAATATCCTCTGTTCGGAATGTAATTAAGAAATGGCAGTCATCAGGAACAGTGGAAGTTAAAGCAAGATCTGGAAGACCAAGAAAAATATCAGACAGAACAACTCGCAGGACTGTGAGAAAAACAATTTAAAACCCACATTTGACTGCACGATCCTTCCAGAAAGATCTGGCAGACACTGGAGTTGTGGTACACTATTCCACTATAAAGAGATACTTGTACAAATATGGTCTTCATGGAAGAGTCATCAGAAGAAAACCTCTTCTACGTCCTCACCACAAAAATCAGCGTTTGAACTTTGCAAATGAACATATAGACAAGCCTGATGCATTTTGGAAACAAGTTCTGTGGACTGATGAGGGTAAAATCAAACTTTTTGACCGGAATGAGCAAAGGTACGTTTGGAGAAGAAGGGGCACAGAATTTAATGAAAAGAACCTCTGTCCAACTGTTAAGCATGGGGGTGGATCAATCATGCTTTGGGGTTGTATTGCAGCCAGTAGCACAGGGAACATCTCACGAGTAGAAGGAAAAATTGATTCAATAAAATTTCAGCAAATTTTGGATGGTAAATTGATGCCATCTGTGAAAAAGCTGAAGTTAAAGAGAGGATGGCTATTACAAATGAATAATGATCCTAAACACACCTCGAAATCCACTGGGGATTACATCAAGAGGCGTAAACTGAAGGTTTTGCCATGGCCTTCCCAATCTCCTGACCTCAACATAATTGAAAATCTATGGATAGACCTTAAAAGAGCAGTGCGTGACAGACAGCCCAGAAATCTCAAAGAACTGGGAAGACTTTTGTAAGAAAGAATGGGCAAAGATACCTCAAACAAGAATTGAAAGACTCTTGGCTGGCTACAAAAAGCATTTACAAGTTGTGATACTTGCCAAAGGGGGCAGTACAAGATATTAACTCTGCAGGGTGCCCAAACTTTTGCAGACGCCATTTTTTTATTTTCTGTTATTTTAAAAGTGTAAATGATGGAAATAAAATCTAACTTTTGTTGACATATAAGAATGTCTAATCTGTAATTTGATCCCTTTTGGAGATTTTTCCATCTTTCCTTGGCTTCTTTATGCACATTAATACAAATTTTTACCTGGGGTGCCCAAACTTTCGATCCCCACTGTATAGACAATTTTTTTTTACTTTCTGCTATAAAATGTGTCCAAAAAGATTAATTTCTTCACACATTTTGGCCAAGATGTATTCTACTTTATGAAAGAAACAGATCTAAAGAAAGTCCATAGAATAAGAGGTGCGTTTCGCTGAACTATTGTTAAAAAATGCTTCCTCAGAGACCCTTTCAATCCTTGGCAGACACATATGTGAAGCAAAGGATGCCTTCAAAGGCTAGGATGGAGGGTGCCCTATAGGTATGCCGAGGACATCTGGTGGTAGCAGCTTAAGAGGAATCCCCCAGCATATACCAGGGTGCTTCTCCTGGGAGGTGTTGAGTCCTATAATTCCAGGTAAGAGCCCAATGGTTTAACCATAAAGGGAACTGCCACTATAGAGACCAGACGAAGTGATGGCAAAATCTTTGTCTATGTAGGTCTCATGTAACCCCAATGGTGTCATCTCCATAATATCGCTGTTAACCATCCCCTGTATGATCAACTTCACTTGTTTAGTCGACTGTGACATTTCAGATTTGATTAAAACTAGCTGTACTTTATTATATGAATTTGATACACTGCAAGGCACCTCTATTCAAGTTGTACAAATGGATTCCATGTATTTATTTTTTTTAAAAATCCAATAAAGGATGTGTAAAAGAGGCAGCAGATTGGTGAGGTAATATCTCTGCTTACTCTGCACTCTCTTCCAGGGGACAATAATTCTTGCTAGGTCATCAGGGCATATAACTTTTTTTAAGATATGGACTATTATACCTTCACGCATCTTCATTGATTAAAATTTTAGATTGGTACCATGGCAGACCGAACAAACTGTGGACCACCCTAGAGGATGATCTTGTTATCCCAGATATTTCTTGCCTTGGACACCATATACATGTCAACCCCTTAACCACTTCAATACAGGGCACTTTCACCCCCTTCCTGCCCAGGCCGATTTTCAGCTTTTAACACTGTCACGCTTTGAATGATAATTGTGCGGTCATGCAACGCTGTACCCAAACAACATTTTTATCATATTTTTTCCTACAAATAGAGCTTTCTTTTGGTGGTATTTGATCACCTCTGAGTTTTTTCTTTTTTGCTAAACAAAAAAAAGAAAACTGAAAATTCTGAAAAAAAAGTTTTTCTTTGTTTATGTTAAAAATTTAGTAAATAAGTAACTTTTCTCCTGCACTGATAAGCACTGATTAGGCTGCACTGAGGGGCACTGATGAGGTGGCACTGATGGGCACTGATGATGAGGCACTAATATGTAACACTGATTGGCACTGATAGGCGGCACTGATATGTAACACTGATAGGCAGCATTGATATGCAGCACTGATAGGTGGCACCGATATGCAACATTGATGGGCACTGATGGGCACTCAAAGGCAGCACTCATGGGCACTGCTGGTGGCACTGAGAGGCAGCACTGATGGGCACTTATAAGTGGCACTGATAGGCATCACTGATAGGCGGAACTGATGGGTGGCACTGATGGGAAATGATGGGCACTGATAGATGGAACTAATAGGAAGCACTGACTGATGAGGCACTGACAGGCATTACTAATGGGCACTGATTGGCATTTTTAATTAGCACTGATTGGCATCCCTGGTGGGCTCTAGTGGACATTCCTGGTGGGCTGTAGTGGGCATCCCTGATGGGTCTGCACAGATAATCAATGCGCTGATTTTCAGTGCAGACCCCCCCCCCCCCCCTGGTTAGGAGAGCTCCCGATCGGCTCTCCTCTACTGTGCCTTTTCTGCGTGGATGGAGGAAAGCCTATAAACGGCACTTCCTGGTTATGATGTGACCAGCTGTGATTGGTCACAGCTGATCACATGGTAAAGAGCCTACATCATAGGCTCTTTATCGGGATCAGAGATGGGGTGTGTCAGAGTGACAAACCGCACCACCGATCGCCGCTCTGCACACCCTCGTGGGTGCATGGGAGCGACTTATCCTGCTGGATGTTATATGATGCCCAGTCAGGATAACTGAACCACTTTCTAGCCGTCATTCTGCTATATGGCTGGCGGGAAGTAGTTAAAGAATCCCTGCCACTGTTGGTCACAGCTATTTTATAGATATGGGAGTCCTACACATAGGACTGCTTTCTTTCAGACCAGACCCCTTTATTCTGAAACTTCGAGCCTTCACTTTTTTTTTTTTTTTAAATATACTTTATTAAAGTTTTCAGCACATTAACAAGTATAGTAACCATTGAGACAATACATATTGATCGTCAAAAAGGAAAACCAGTAGATCAACAGATCAACATGTTAACAAATTAGATACAGCTAACTACCGAGCAAGCCTCATGACAAAGAACAGTTTTAAGCAAGTAGTGCTTGAGGCGATGCAAGGAGGCCTGTAGCAGTGTTAGCTAACAAGTTGGGGGGGGGGGGGTATAGAGGGGAGAGGGTGGGCGGGGAGGGGGGTGTGACTCCACCGGATAGGATCTGTAGACCAATTGATTGGGTAGCATAGACTCTTAGCTTAGGAGACATGGATGCAACTAGTGATGTTAAAAAGGCCATTGGAGAAAATGAGCTAGGCCTGGTGTCTCCCAGAAGAAGTAGCAAGTAGGGATGTCACATAAAGGAAGATCACAAAGCAATTGGGTTATCATCTCAGTGGACTATCAAGTGATAGAGTCATGCCAAAGGCTGTTATGTGGACCTAATATGGTGTAGAATCATACTATCAAAGCGAGTAGTAGAAGTTAGCAATGCTGTAGCTCAAAGGCCCATTGATCTGTGGCATAAGAGATAGGATTCTTGGTCATCCACTAAGATCCACATTGGATTGTGAGTGTAGGAAAGCATCCCATTTGCGGTTGAATTTTTTTTTTTGAAAACCACACTGTGGTTGAATTTAGTGTAATTGGGTGAGGAGGACAGGGATTTAAGATCAAGGGCTTCTCTGGCGTGCAGTTGACGCAGGCCTGTGGTAACTTCAGACAGAGAGGGGGGAGTATTGTGAATCCAATTGGTCAAAATCGCCCTTCTTGCGATCATGAAACAAGTTGACAACCAAATTTTATGTGTTTGGAGCAAAAGACGTTGGTCCTTCGGCAGGACGTTGAGGGGTTTGTCCAAGTTTCAGAACAGGAGCGGGTATGGATCATGCAGAGGTTTCAACCCCGTGATGGAATATGCATAAGTTTCTACTGAGGACCAGAAGGCTTGGATGCGCGAGCATGACCAAAGTCTATGCGCAAGGGTAGGTTTGGGTGAAGAACACAGTTGGCAGTCTGTCGATTGTTGATGTTGCTTAGTCCTGGGTTAAGGAACATAGCTGTGGTGCAAAATCTTGAACTGCTGTTCCCGCCAGTATTCATTTGTGATGACTTTATGAGTGGCAAGGTAACCCGCCAAGATGAGCGAATGGGCGTTCGGGTCCGGGAAGTCTTTGTCCCAGGTGGTCGTGGTATAGGAAGATTTGCTTATAGAGGGGAGTGATAATAAAGATTTGTATATGGCCGAAATTTTATGGATTTCTTGATCCAGGAACTTGGTGGTAATGTTACTCCGGAACCGGTGCAATTTGTTGGGGCAGTTCTTGACTACAAAACTAACAGCCTGCAAGATGCCCAATGTGTGACCTTTAGGTAAGTGAAAGCGTTCTGTGATCACCGAGATCGGTAAAGGATTGCCCGAGTCAGAGTCAAACAATTGAGCAAAATTGAGGAGATTCTTGGATTGCCATTCTTGGAACGGGGGATAGCATTGAGCTTGGGGGAAAAGAGGATGACCACAGATGGGTAGATGGCGTGACATAATAGGAGATGCTTGGGTTTTACGGAGTATTTCCCTCCAGGCAATGTTGGTGTCCCTGATGAGAACGTTGTGTCTCAAATGTGGCGGTATGTCCCTGTGTCGACAGTGTAGAAGGGCGGTCAGGTCGTAGGGAGAGGAGAGGTGGGATTCAAGGTGAAAATTAGAGTATCTTGAAGTTTTGCCAATCCAATCCAGCCCCACCCTAAGCACACATGCCAGGTTGTACAGACGGGCGTTGGGAAGCGCCACCCCCCCCTCCCTCCTCGGCAGGTATAGTTTCTGAAGCGCAATACGTGGTCGTTTCCCTTGCCAGATAAAGGCGGAAACTGCTTTGGTCAATTTCTGTATGTCCTTATGTCTTATTAGTAGAGGTATTGTTTGAAGGGGATATAATAGCTTTGGGAAGGCCACCATCTTGTACAAGTAACACCTGCCGAACAGGGAGAGAGGAAGACCCCCCCCCACGCGTCCAAGGTCGAGACAATTTTGGTGATGGTGGGGGGAATGTTCAGGTGATAAATGGAGGAGGGAGTGCGACCTATCTTAATGCCCAGGTAGGTGATGGATGTTTTTGCTATTGAGAAGGGAGGTGAGAATGTCCAAGGGTTAAGTTTAGTATGGCGAAGGGGTAGGAGTTCGCTTTTAGAAAAGTTAATTTTCAGTCCTGAGCACAGGCGAAAGTCTTCAAAGATCTCGTGGACTAATTTAGAATCTCCGACCGGGTCCGATGTGAATATGAGTATGTCATCCGCAAATAGGGCTATGCGTAGGTCGGAGTCGCCTATGGGAATACCGTGGATATCGGGATGATGGAGGATAAATCTTGCCAGGGGTTCTAGTGCCAAATTAAATAGGAGGGGGGACAATGGGCATCCCTGTCTAGTTCCTCTTTGCAAGGAGAATGGGGCAGAGGTATGGCCATTCACAACGACACATGCGGAGGGGTTTGTATACATGGCTTTGATAAGGTGGACAAAGGGTCCCTGGAACCCAAAACGACGCAATACCAATTGTAGCCAGTCTATGTCCACCCTATCAAAGGCCTTTTCCGCGTCTAGGGAGATAATTGCCATATCAGAAGTCGAATCAGCATGGGAGGCCTCCAGTGCTGCTAAGACTTTTCTTATATTGGCTGTGGCCGACCTACCCGACGTAAAACCCGCTTGGGCAGGGTGAATCAAGGTGGGCATGATGGGGGCAAGCCTATTAGCTATAATTTTGGATAAAATCTTGCCATCAAGGTTTAGAAGAGAAATGGGTCGGTAGGAGCTGGGTTCTGTCGGGTCCTTGCCAGGTTTCGGTATCAACTTAACATGAGCTTGCAAGCCCGTCGGAAAATAAGGGTTGCCATCTAAAATATTCTGGTACAGTGACTGAAGAGTTGGGGCTATGGTCTCGGCCGAAGTCTTGTAGAAGTCCGAGGTGAAGCCGTCAGGGCCAGGGGCTTTGCCCGGAGGTAACTGTGCTATGACTGATTTGGTTTCCTCCAATGAAACAGGGGCATTCAGAGAGGAAAGCAGATCATCCGCTATGGTGGGAAGGGAAACCGAGGCCAGCCAGGACTCAGCAGTGTTCGCGTCATGATGTTCCAAGCTGTATAAGTCAGAAAAGAAATTGGAGAGAGTCTCAGCAATCTCCGTGGGTGAAGTGGTTAAGGGCCCCTTAGTAGATTTCAGTGTTACAATGTGAGTAGGCGCGAAGGGACCTTTGCATAGCTTAGATAATAACTTGCCTGGCTTGTTACCATATTTATGGAATTGGAGATCCTGGATAGAGGAATACATTTTCTCCTGTGCCGCCGCCCAGGTATCAAAAGACAATTTTGCTTCCTGCCATTGTCGTCTATTGGAGCAGGTGTTGGCCTGTGACAATGCCAAATGGGCCCTGCGCAGCTTGGCACTTGCCTCTGTATAGGCCTTCTTTATAGCTCGTTTTCGACCTGCGGCATAGGAGATAATGCGGCCCCTCAATACTGCTTTTCTAGCTTCCCAGAACAGGGTTGGGTCAGAGGTATGTGCTGCATTGTTGAGTGCAAAGTCATGCCAAGCATCTTCTATCAGTTGTGGTAAATGTTCGTCGTGGGCCAAGAAGGAAGGGAACCTCCAATTATGCGAGGGGGGTTTTGGGAACGATTCAAACAGATCTACCAAGACAGGGGCATGGACGGATATCGCTAGATCGTGTATGGAGGAATGTAAAATCAAGGGCTGTGATTGGGAGTTAGTGAATATATAGTCTATGCGTGAGAGGGAGTTATGTGGGTTGGAGAAAAAGGTAAAGTCTCTACCTTCAGGGTGCATGAGGCGCCACACATCTGTGAGCTGAGCATGTTCCGCAAAGTCGGGTAAGTGGTTAGGGTGAAGGAGCCTGCGTGAGTCTTGTAGGGGAATAGGACGGGACCTATCCTCCCTAGGATCCATAACCGCGTTCATGTCGCCAGCTAAAATCAGGGGTACATGTAGGAACGGAGCTAGATTGGAGACCAATTCATTGAAGAATTGCTTTGAGGGCGAGTTGGGGGCGTACGTGGTGGCCAGGACCCAGTCTCTCTGGCCTGAAGATACTGTGACCGCGATGAATCGACCTTCCGCATCAACATGAGAAGATACTATCTTGCAGGGAAAGTGTTTGCTTATGAGTATGAGAACCCCCGCTTTGCGGTTGACTGCAGGCGAACCCAGAACCTGACCCACCCACAGTTTACGCATATGGGTGAAATCCTGTTCAGGGAGATGGGTCTCCTGAAGGACTGCTATGTCCGTCTTAAGGCGTTTCAAGTGGCGAAGTATCGCCATTCGTTTATGGGGGGAGCGTAGGCCTTTCACGTTCCAGGATACTATCCTAACCATTGGTGTGCACTATAGTAGAATAGTGGAGCAGAGATTATATAGATACTTGTATGAACAGTAGCAGGACTGTGTCTGCAGAGTCCGAAGAGTGCGGATGTGAAAGGGTGTGTCGGGGATTGAGGCAAGGAAATAGGGGGTAGTGAAGAATGAACTGGCAAAACCTGCATAGGCAAAACAGTACAATACAGTACAAACAAAAGACACTTACGTGTCAGGGGAATTACGCACTTCACTTCTTCCCACATGTGAACAACCGCCCAACAGTAGCGCTACCGGGGGATATCAGATCAGGCCCAAGCCCGTGCGGTGTGCCCGCAACCTCACTCACGGTTTGTTGATGGAGAAGAGGAATTGTCCGTCACATCTCACCCAAAGGCAGGGCGACATCGCTTACAGAAGTGGAGCAGACATTCCGCGGTAGCACCCTATGAGGAGGTGAAGAAGGAATAATGGCAAAACAATTAATAAAGAAATCACAGTCATAA
The DNA here is from genome assembly GCF_965119305.1 of Pelophylax lessonae. Lineage (NCBI taxonomy): Eukaryota > Metazoa > Chordata > Amphibia > Anura > Ranidae > Pelophylax > Pelophylax lessonae. The sequence goes on along the minus strand of NC_138771.1, from coordinate 358,452,286 downwards.
GCAAAAAACAAATAACCTGAGCAGCTTACGTAGCCATCCTGGGAGACATAAGCACAAAAGGGCCAAAGCATATCAGCCAGGAATGGAGGCATAACTTGTGGGGGGGGGGGGGGGTCCCATTGGTGAACAGCGTACATAAGGGAGCTAAATCAGAATGTCAGCCTGGGGACACCCAGGAATGGGACACGAAAGGAAACTCAAATAATAGTGCTCAGGGGGGAACATTGCAACTCGAAGACTGGATTCGTAGTAGGGGTGTGTGGTCAAGCAGGAGTAAACTTCCCGGAGAGGTCCGTGAGTCTCAATTTCTTTGCCGGCTCCTGACGAGGGCTCCGTTGGTCCCTAGGTTGTTGAGGTCTGGCGGAATGATGTCCTAGAGGCATGGAGGTGTCCATGGGCACATGGAGATGAGAGTTTAGGTAATCCCAAGCTTCATCCGGGTGGGTGAAAGATTTTGAGTGACCTGAGGAGTCTGTGAACCGCAACGTTGCAGGGTACGCCAGGGTGAATTTAATACCTTGTTGGTAGAGAGCGTTGCAGACAGGCTGTAGGGCTTTTCGCCTGCGTGAAACCTCTTGGGAATAATCCGCAAACAGCAGCAGTTTGTGGCCGTCAAGTTGCAGGGCTTTGGAGTTGCGGTAAGATTTCATTAAGTTATTTCTGTCAGCAAAGTTCAGGTATTTCACAATAACTGGGCGAGGAGAACGTCTCTCGTTAGAGGGGGGGAGCCAACCGCCCACCCGATGTGCGCGTTCCGCGGCACAGAAATTGGAGGGACCCAGGGCTTGAGGAATACGCTGAGAGCAAAGATCCAGTAGGGAGTCCGTTCCATAAGACTCCGGGAGACCGATAATGCGCAAGTTATTTCTACGCGATCTGTTTTCCAGATCATCCACTTTTTCCAAAAGATATTGCTGTGTCTGCTGAAACTGTTTTTCTTGATGAAAAGAGGCTTGTGTCTCCTCCTCAATCTCGGCCACTCTGCTTTCTAGTTCAGTGAGCCGCAGCGCGTGCTCGCCGAGATCCTTCCTGATTTGGGCTATCCCTGCAGCCATAGCCTTATCTACAGCCGCTGTAATTGTGGGTGAGAGAAGGGCCGCCACAGCCTGGGCGATTCCCGCATAGTGGTCGGGTGGTACCGCTGTGGAGATGTCGGTGCCGGCCGTTACAGCACCGTAGCTGAGTCCTGAGGTGTTGTGACAGGGGATCTGAGGCGCGCCCTCTGCCATCTTGCCTGTGTGGGTGCCGGCGGGAGAGCTGTCAGTGCGGTCGGCGGAGGCAGCGGCGGAGGGACCGTGTAGCAGGAACTTGTCCATTAGAGGTTCCCCCAGGGGACCGGAGTGGTAGGGGCGGTCGCTGGCTCACCGATCGGGAGTTTAAGCCGGTTTTCTATGCTGGCGCGCCCGGAGCCGCTACTTCCTGCTCCTTCACATCTGGCGCCGGAACCGGAAGTTCGAGCCTTCACTTTTAATGGACTGCTTGTCACTTGCCCACACTGCCAAAAGTATCAATACCGGGTTTAATGATCATGGTATTACTGTGCTTGATTGGCCAGCATACTCGCCTGTCCTAAACCCCATAGAGAATCTGTGGGGTATTGTCAAGCGGAAGATGAGAAACACCAGACCCTACAATGCAGATGAGCTGAAGACCATTATCAAAGCAACCTGGGCTTCCATACCACCTCAGCAGTGCCACAGGCTGATCGCCCCCATGCCACGCCCATTGATGCAGTAATTAATGCAAAAGGAGCCCCGACTAAGTATTTAGTGCATACTTTATTGTACATGGACATACCTTTCAGTAAACCAACATTTCTGTATTAAAAATCCTATTTTTTATTGGTTTTATGTAATATTCAAATTTTCTGAGATAATTAATTTTGGGTTTTCACTAGCTGGGCACCATCATTTTCAAATTTAAAAGAAATAAATGCTTGAAATACATCACTCTGTGTGTAACGCATCTATATAAGATATATGTGTTCCATTTCTTGAATTGAATTACTAAAATAAATTAACTTTTTGATGATATTTAAATTTCATGAGATGCACCTGTATCAGTCATGGCCAAACATATTGCTCTCCCCCCCCCCCCCCCACATTTCTGTCAGGTAATGGACCACTTCGGCCAGAAAACTTTGCAATTACAAATGTTTAGGCATTCTCATTTTTTTCTTTTGTTTGTATTGGTATGGCACAAACATTTGGAGAAACAAAAATCCTAATTTGCTTCAGGCACTGGATGTCCAAAAACTACCAAAGAATTCTGGGGTGCAATGTAGGGCCTAGTGTCAGACAGTTGGATCTCCGTCAGAGGTCCTGGGTCTTACAGCAGGACATTGACCTGTCAAAAAGCACCCAGAAATGGTTTAAGACAAAGTGCTGGAGAGTACTGAACTGGCTAGCAATGAGTCCAGATCTAAATCCCATAGAGCATTTGTGGAGAGATCTCAAAACAGCAATTGGAAAAAGGAACCCTTCCAATCAAGACCTGGAGCAGTTGGCAAAAGAAGAATAGTCCAAAATTCCAGTAGAGAGGTGTATGAAACTGAAAAGAAACTCATTAACGGTTACATTAACGATTGATTTCAGTTATTTTTTCCAAGGGGTATGCTACCAAATATTAAATTGAGGGTGCCAATAATGTTGTCCAGTCCGTTTTTGGAGTTTTGTGTCTAAAATTGAGGGTCACACACCACTGGTATCATCCACAAGGAACTTTATTGGAGACTGCTCAGATAGAACATGGTTCTTCCATCCCACCACCCCTTACATCAGATGTCAAGAGCCCCCCCACCATCAGAAGTCAAGAGTCCCCTCCCTCCCTTACATCACAGTGCACCCTCCTTACATTGTGCTGCTGGGAAGAAGAAGAAGAAGCTGGGGGCGTAGCCGAAAGCAGAAAGTGCAGGGTCTGGAGGAGGTCCAGAAGAGGGCTGGAGTCAGCTGCCAGAGCAGTGGTGTACCAATGGGGGGGGGGGGGGGCAGTCCACCCTGGGTGCCACACGTTGGGGGGGGGGGTGTCAGGCTGTCTGTAGTGGTGAAATGGTTCGGATACTGGTCTTCCGCCTTCATTCCACATCCCTCCTCTCTCATTGGCCCTGGAGAAGCTCTGCATTTTTGGCGCCATTTCTGAGTGCTGAGTCGGAGTGGAGCTAGCTGGAGGGAGAATGGGGAAATGTCAGCGCTGACAACTGCTGCAGATTGGACACTGAGCTGTCACAGGACTGGCTGACTGAGTGAGAGAGGAGGAGTGCACCACCCTGGGAGCTTGGACACTGCCACTAGATAAGACACCCCTCGGGTGATGAGGTAGTGCTGCAGCTACACAAAGAGGTGCAGGATCTATAGGAGGAGTTCTGTCCTCCTCTCTGCTGCTGAGATGCGGTGGAGGCGGAGACAAGGGGGTGCCGCAGCTGCAGGAGAGGCCACAGGAATTTGCCTGGCAGGCCATGTGTTTGACACATGTGGTATACTGTATCTCAACTATGTAGGATAATACATTGTTGTTTTCTTGAAAAAAAACAATAAAATTAGTTTAATGCATGAACTATAGTGGCTTAATTGTTCATTTTGTAGATGAGCCTGTTTTTGGCTTTTTATTAAGTAACCCCCATTGTCACAAACAAAGTCCCCAAGTATTAGCCTATCTCAGAGTGATCTAATTATTCATAGATGAAGTTACATATAGTATGCAATCAAGTAGCAGTATTTATTTTCTGGGAATGCTATAAATCTCAGAAAAATATGCCAACCTCCCAAGCTGAAGTTTAGCTAAGCAAAATAAAAAATGCCTGCATCTTTAGTCACATCACTTACCTGTAATGAGGTATGTCACACATTTTTCAGGCAGCTTGATCTTGGAGAAATCTTCACTGCAGGGAAGTCGGTCCTCTTCCTATCTCTGAACTAGCTATAGTTAACAGCTTTGGGTTTTCAGACAGAACATCATCGCTCCTTTCTCCTCCTCCATTGAGAAAAGTTTGGTAATTGTAATTGATTACATTGCTTGTAACACGATCTGTGAGTGGGGGAGAGAATGCAGATTCAAATTCAGCCGGGGAGGCAGGGTGAGTTTCTAGTTTGGCTGGTAGCATTGGCGGCCATATTACTTTACCCCTGCACAAATAGCCATAAAAAATATCAGTTTCTTCAGGGCTTAGCAGGATATCTGGGCCTGGAGGAGGGCACCTTCCCTTCATCTTTCAGCAGCTGCCTCATATCTAGTTTAAATGGACCCATAAGCCTGGTACACACAGGATTTTTTTTTTCACTCAACCCAGCATAGGATTGCCACCTCATCCCTTTAAACCAGTACACACATTATTTTCACAGGTTCTGTGGCTGATTAAGGTGGTAATTAAACTCACTTAGTGCCTTATGTGCATAATATTAGCCTCAGAACCTGTGTAAATATTATGTGTCCTGGTTTAAAGGGATGAGATGACAACCCTAACCCAGCAGGCTGAACAAAAAAAAAGGAGAGGTCGCTGTACTAACTAAGTGATGTTAGTGTGGCAATCTCCCTTGCTGTGCTATTGTGTTCTGACAGGGGGGCTGCCCCCTCCCCCGCCTGGGCACTCTGATCAGCGCTGTCATTCGTCCAGTATCAGTTTAGTATTAACATCAATTATTATCCTCATCAATACCAATAGTACTTCACTTTATGATGGTATATACGTGTAGCAATATTTCCAGGCCTTGAGCCTTATATGGGTCTGCCATTGTTACCAGTGACACTTCCAACACATTTAAGTTGAAAACCCAAGTGTGAGAGCTGGGACAATGACCATTCCGGCATCTTTGGGTTTTTTTTGTTTATTTTGTAATGGGGATGGGAGAAGGGAATGAGTGGGATACTCCTCTGGCTCAACTAGGTTTAACTGGGACACTGTACAGAAAAATGCCTGTTAGTGCTGTCTTGACGCCAGCTGAATGCTGGCCAACGCTCCCTGGCGCTTGAAGATACTGTTCTGCTGAACTGTGCTAGAACTTCGACTTTAACACACTGGTTAATTTAGAAGATCCAGGACTGTAGGACATTTGACTCCTGACACTCTGTTTAGCTCAAAAGTCCGGTGAACAGCTCCCTCCAGCCATTCACTGACTAAGTTAGCTCCTTGTAACTGCTTGTGTTGCTGCAACTCTTTAACACTACGCTTCACATTGTACACTATATGCATTAACTCTTCAGGGCCCAACTGCTGGCGCCCCCTTTATACTTCAGAGTCCTCTGACTAGGCACCACCTCTAACACTTCGAGGTCCTCTGACTAGGCACCCCCTCTGATACTTCAGGGTCTTCTCACTAGGCACCCCCTTTACCGCTAGCTAGCTCCTGGATTCCTTGGACCTTCAGCGGAGTGGTCCCCTCACAGCTAGGCAGACCCCCAGGGGTAGTTCACAGTACTCACAAACTTGGAATGCTTTCCTGGAACTAGGCCCCTCTTGCTCTGCTGGTTCTCAGCACACTGCATCACTTCTACAACTCAGCTCTCTCTCTGCACTCTCAGACAAGCCGTCCCAGACACCCAATTCTTCTGACAGGAGGAGAGACAGCCGTGCTCTCCCTCCTGGGACTCCCACCAAAGATGCTGCTTCATGCATTCCCTTCAAACTTATACCCACTCCCAGAATCCTTTGCGGCATAATCTGCCTCCTGGGGTAGATACAGGCCTGAATGTGTCTCTGATTGGGTTTCCTCCACTGCCCTATGAGAATCCGCTCATGGAGCCTGTGGGGAGACTCCCCCCGCAGCAGTCACACCTGGAAGACATGACAGCCTAGCTGAAATCATGGCCCTGCTGTTAGGCAGCCAAGGCCCACTATACTTTACCTAGCACCTACCTTGTAGGGTGCTACATACGTTAGTAACCCTATGGGTCATGGGAAGCTGTCAACGCTGCACTCATATCAGCTATACTTGGCTTCAGTTGTGATACCTATGTATGCGGCAGCCATCTTTGTACTCTCTTTATTATTATAAACTATAAATAACATAATATTGAACCAATAAATGATGGTGATCCTATGTTAATTTGAACGAGCACCCAATAGCAATAGGTAATGTTGATCTTATATACATATGAGTTAGCACTAAGGTGTATTGGGCTTCAGCCTTAAGCTGGATACACACTATCCAACTTTTGTGGTTAGATTTGCTTCAGATTTACCTTTTCTATGTAGTGCAAGGGCCTGCCAGATTGCATACAAATTGAAAGTGTTTAGGTTTGACCTCATATTATATGGTTTTGGTAAGTCTAAAGGAAAAAGTCTTCAGAAAATCTTATAGTGTGTATGGCCCATTAGTGTCATGCCAAATGTGATGACAGCATAGGAGCTTCATAGATTGAAAGGACATCTCATGGTGTATGGCTGTGTGTCAGCAGAGCTCATTTGATTTCAATTGCCTGAGATCCAATCTTTCTGGTAAGAAGTGTTTGGCATTGATTGTTTTTTAGAACACTGGCTCCTTTTGAGATTTGCACAGGATTATGATTATTTACAATTGAGTTGAACTTTACTTTTAGAGACTTTATTTCACCTTGATGGACTTTTTTGGATTTTCTTTTTTTTTATCTATATTTGGATTGCTTGATTATTTTACAGTATATAAAGAGAAAGCGCACCTTTTTTGAGTATTGTCACATATATTTTGTATACAAATATTGCACCACTGTCATTTCCTTTATACAGTTAGTGTAGAATGTTTTTTATTGTTTTTTTTTTCCTGCATTTAGAATAGCTTCTTATCTTTTATCATATTTACAATATATGAAATTATTTTTCCTTAAAAAATAGAAATGTACATTGCTTTCGACATGCTACCTTTGTTACCCACAAATACCAGTCCAAATTATTCAGAAATGTAATCAAAATATTTTTATTTTGAACTTTTATCATGCTTCATTGAAATAAATACACACAAATACAAAAACAATAAATAAATAGTAATAATGATAACATTGAAAATAACAATATTATTAATAATTATAATAATAATAAAACATTCATAAAGAATTACCAGATCTAATGTATGTATAAATATTGTGCCAAACTAGGATGTAAACAATACATTATTAAAAAAAAACATAAATTCAATATAAAGAAAAACTGAAATGTTCATTTCTTTCATCATGCTAACTTTGTTACCCACAAACACTAGTCCAAATAAATACACAGATATGTAAAAAAAATAAATAGATAATAATAATATAATAATAATAATAATAATATTAAAATAAACAATAATAATAATAATATTATTATTAATAATAATAATAATAATAATAATAATATTCAATTCACAAAGAATTACCGGATCTAATGTATGTATAAATATTGTGCCAAACTAGAATGTAAACAATAACATTTAAAAAATTTCAGCATATTAGGGAATGTTACATTTAAAAAATGTTACAAAATTCATTTATTTAAATGTAAATAATGGGATACAATTTTACACACTGAATGCAAAAAAATATATAATTTGTCAATAAATATAAAAACTAGTTACAATATTGTATAAGGCTTGGTGCACACTTATGTGGGTGCGGGAATGCATGTAAATCTCGCACTTTCACCCACCAGCAGCAAAAATGCGCTGCTGTTATCACTGAAAGCAGCAGTGCAATTCCCAGTGCTAGGAAACGCATAGCACTTTTTGGTTTCCCTCCAGCTGTGATTTTAGAAAGTTGCAGGGACCTTTTCCCTCGGGTAAAGCAGCCCATTAAGATGAACAAGCTGCTGTGCCCCCACAAACGAGGCGGCAGGGAAACAGCAATAGTGTGAACAAGAGGTAGTATTAGAATTCAGATAAACTTTTTTTCTTTTTTGTTACAGTAGGGAGGAATCAACTTTTTTAATGCTGCTTGTGGGGACTTTCCCACACTTGTCAGAGTGGATGCAAACAGCAATAAAAAAACAGCAATAAAAAAATAACTCTTCCCCATTTTCCACAAGCAAATATGAAAATAAAAACTATGTTCACGTGAAATCTTGATTATCAAAATTGAAATATAGATCTCAGTGTTTCACTATGAAACATAATGTGTCGTATAAATGTGTAAAAATTCAAGTTTTAACAGGAGAACAATGTAAACATAACATGAGGTATCTTTTTAAACACAGTGCAATAAATAAAATATGTTTTTTTTTCACACAAAGTTGCAAAATTTAGCCGCTCTTTGGCTGGGACTGACTGATGCAGTTTTGAGACAGGAATCGTTGAAAGAAGATTTCAAAATTGTTGACTTCTGAAGCAACCACTCTTTTGAAAGAACACGGTTTCTATGGTTTAGGATAAAAAGAAAAACACAATTTTATCTTTCATTAATATTGTTCAGGTTTTTTTTTTTTTTTTACAACATGTCATTAATTCAGGAACATTGATGTTTTCCATCAAGAATGATTTCATTAGTAATATGGTAGGCATTTCAAAATAATTTTTATGGTTACTATGATACATTTTATGATTATTCATAAGCATAACACAAATCTATCCAAAACATTCTTAGCGCTGGAATGCAGCAACATAGTTTCACAGAATAACCAGCCTGCAAAACAGGGCAAAGGCAAACAGGAAAACCAAATGCTAATCTGTGATACATTTCCTTCCTTCTGGACTTAGCAAACGAAATCTAATATTATCTATGCCAACTTTTTCTTTGCTCCCCTGGCACTCTGGTCAGCCTCAGGTAGTGAAGTATCTGGCACTTCCAAATATAGTTGAACTTGTGATTCACTTCCCCTCTCCCATGTGACAGCCCTGATCCCTTATGGTTGGATCATCATTGTCACATGGGGTTGGTAAGCATCCATATCCCTGTGTTAGGTCTGACATAAGTGGCGCAGTGGTTTACAAAGGCTATTAAATTCCACTGCAAATGAGAGGGATTTAGGTGACTTTTTTACTTTGTCCTGCACGGGCACATGAAAGGGTAACTTTAAAGCCAACCTGTCATTAAGAAAAGACAGGCCTCGTCACCTTGGGCTCCTCAAACAAGTATATCACCAGATATTTAAAAGTCCAAAGATAGGCCAACTATGGGAGAGGCAAGTAGTAATTTTCTTTTACAGGGTGCTTTTACTGTACTTAAAAGCACCCTGTAAAAGAAAATGACTACTTGCCTCTCCCATAGGTGGCCTATCTTTGGACTATTAAATATCTGATGATATACTTGTTTGAGGAGCCCAAGATGACGAGGCCTGTCCGAGCACCCCTGGAAACTAAGAAAGCGCTTGCTAGAGTGATGGAAAGGCAACAAGTGCCCAGGTACTGGAATTCAGAAGTGTTCCTATCAGATGCATAGGAATACAGCTGGTAATACACCAAGGATGCAAAGAGCTCAGATCCAGATGGGGTCAGGTCATAGGCCAGGGTCGGTGACAGTTAAACAAAAAAAGCACCAAATTATGAGCAGAATTAAAAGAGATGTATGAAGTTGGAAAAAAATCGATCAGATGCTGCATCTGTCCCCTCCCACCTCTAGGACCGAGAACCCAGCAATCAAAGGCCGCTGATTACTCAATTCTTGGTCTTCAGTAAGCTCTCTGCTCTGCCTCTCCAGTGCTCACTGGAGCACTGGGCTGTGGAGGGGGTAAGAGCAGCCTGGCTCAGGCTCTTAGCTATGAGAGGTTGAGCCAGCTGCCAGTCAGGCATCTGGGTAGATCCTGACATTAAAGTATGGATCTCTCCAGAGCCTGGAGCGACTGAGGGACATTAGCCCACTATAGACTAAATTTAGGTCACATGAGTACAGAACGAAGTGCACTCCTGTGACCTATAGGAGAAGTAGGGCCAAAACATCTTTTAACCTACTTCTCTTTGAAGATAAGGAGCAGGCAGGGGTCAATAATGTGTGGCTAGCAAGTTAGAAAGTGGAAAAGCAGAATTTTGGTCAGGCGTTCAAGCCAAGGTCGGTAACAAAGGTAATCAGCAATTAGTAATCTGAGTCACCGAGATACAGCTAAAAGACCACTCAGCACTGAGCGTAGGCAGGACTAAGCTTTAAATAGATTGTCTGGCAATGATGTCAGTGGTAGAAAAGAACACGTCTTTTCACATGCTGTGTGTTGAATGCCTGGGGCCTAGGGTCCTGCTTTGTTCTGGTGTTACATCTACCAGCCCCTAGGCCACTATCTGGTAGATAGAACAACAGCATGCAGCAGGGGACACTCCTGTAAGTGTCAGCTAGAAGCTGTGGCAATAGTTCTGCAACAGAGCACGACTATAGTCGTTGCCCACTGGGGAGGCCTGCATTACAGGATGCTCTTACTGTATTTTTTTTTTTTTTTTTAATAGAGCTTTAAAAAAGAATTGATGTAATGCCTCTTTCAGACAAATAGTGTGTCTTCCATTCCTTATCATACCTACACTGGACAAAATGCAATTTGCTAGCCTACTTGCCATTATGAGAAACATAGATCAGTCTGATTTCAATTCGATAAATTATTAAGAAAAAAGTAAATGTGTGTACCAGGCTTAAAAGTAACAACAACTATGAGTTATTGGAGATAAATATGAATTACAATGCATCTGTAATGTGTATTAGTATTGACTTAAGAAGTCAAGAGCAAGAACCCAGGGAACCTGAAACCCTAGGTGATCTAAAGTTTAAATATTTGTTAGCAGTGTCAATAAATGGATTACTCCTTCTTAACGCTTGCACCTCTCTAATGACCCATCATAGGGATGAGCAATTAGAAAGGTATGCATTTGATTTCTGGGCTCAAATTTAGGTAAGGGTACAACATGACAGATGTATTTTTAAGGCATACTTCACAAGGAGGGAGGGACACCTATAAGCAAAAGCATGTTGGCATAGGACATATCCCCTGTCATGCCTTTTAATGGGGAATTACACAAAAAAAATGATTAGTTAAACCCACAAGTACTTTTTTTAACCACTACTATTCCTTTAAACTGGATTTTGACATTTAGAAATACAGCAATTTAGAAATTGGATGAAAGGTTTAGAACTAGGAAACACCCTTTAAAAGATAAAAAGTGCATCTTATTTACAACTCTATATATCAGACCAAAATTTTGGACAAATGAGTAGGAAAGAGGGACAGAAGGTCTATGTGCCAAACCAGGGACAGTCCCTCGAAATCAGGGACAGTTGGGAGGTACTGAGAAAACAAAAGCCTAGGACTAAACCGGCAATAAAATCACTTTGCTACTGTGATACGTAACTACTTTTTGACAGTTATATCATTAACATCACATTCATTCCAGTGTGTTAGAAATGAGGTCACACTCCGCAAGAAATGAAAGATCCCAGTTGCACATTCATCTTAAGCAATTAAGTAAGTTCCTAGCCTGAGGAGGTGGTTGAAAGTTACATCATACACAACAAAGCAGTGATCTCTGGCTCCAGCCTTATCTCAATAGCAATAATCAGAAACAAGAATCACTCTTGAAAAATAAGTCCTTCTGACACTGGAAATTGCAAACGTCACTCTACTTCTTCTAGGGCCAACGTCTCTTCTCTGGGGCCACTGGCTGCTTATTGATGATGTAACTCTTGGGCATGGGCTGTGGAGTTACACTGTTCTTGTGCCCAGCACCATTTTTGGCATCTTACAGATGCCACAAGTGGGTCAAAAGTGCATGCTGCAATGAACATGTACACTTCAGAAAACATTGCTTGGGTCAAAGAGAAACTGTTTTTTTGACAATTATTTTTATTATTTAAAAGTATCAAGCATCATTCTGAAACACTTGAAACATTTTTATTTACAATATATAAGGGTTTTGGTTGTAGCATAATAAAGCCATTTAGTAGAAGTGGTCTGTAGTAGCATTATTAACCTACAGAAAGTCACTCCACATGCTTTGTAAATGTCTGCTGAACATGGTAAATTACATCTATGGGATATACTTCATAGTGATGAGAAGTTAAGATTAAAACTGCCTATTATAATTAGCCTCATTGTGCTTAATGACTGTAAAATGAAAGTAGAACAGACGGTAAAATGTTTTTTATTTTTTATTTTGGATAGCGTAAAGGAGGGTTACAATTTCTGTCAGTTTTTTTTTTCCATCTGCGCTCTATTGGGGGGGATTTCCCTTAATTTCCCATCCCATATCCACAAGTGGTGGGAAATCCCTACAAAGCGAGAAAAATTCCCGTTAACCACCAGGGTAACCAGAACTAGTGTCCCAATTGGAACAGTTCCCTCCGTTCTGGTGGCCAGTCAAAATTTCGGGTTTTCGTTCTCTTTCAGCTTTGGTAATAATGGTCACTTTGACAAAATAAAGAGAGAGAAGCTTAACGGGGACAAAGACAGCAATAAAAACAGGTGTTCTTATCCCTCTCCACTCTATCAAAAACTAAAAATAAAATTGCCTTTAGTTATATTTTAAAGCACATCTGACAGTAAGTAATTTGTCCTTCTAAAGAAATTAAATGTTTGGAACCTAGGGAGTTTGTTTAGATGTTTGATGTTAGTAACCGCTAGTCATCTATTAGTTATATATGAGTGTGCTTGCTTTTATTCCACTGCATCATTCTGAGCCTGCTGAACTAAGCAGAACTTTGGAGAGAATGGCCGAATGCCCAGCCGGCCATCACATGTCGACTCACTATATTACTGTTTATTTAAGCAAAATACCCTGCATTAATTTCTCAAAAGGCCTGTGCTCAATATCTGTGCAAATAAAAATTGAAACACTCATTCTTACTGTGTCCACACTGCAAGTTCCAGAGATGTTTTTCTTCTTTCTCTACAGGATTTCACTATAAACAAGTCTGGCTTTTTCAAAGCCTTTTCTCAGCCATACCTGATACTTAACACATTTGAGTCACAACTATATCTTTTGAATCAGGTATTCTCCGTTGGCAATATTTGTCAATGTTTATTTTAACAGTTTCTACATTCTCCTTTTCTTATTAAGAAGTGGTGCCTGTTAATTTAGCAATAATAGGAATGATGAAGCCAAACCCAGTGGTCTCCTTAATCTCCTGGAGTGGTCACCATATGGTGATATGTACCTAGCTGTATGTCCTATTCAGATGTATTGCTCTATGCTAAGCTTGGGCCAATCTGCCATCTAAATCTACTATCAAGCTGGGTATACACATTCAGATATTTTTATGTTTAACCAGTGAGTTGAATGAAAAAAAAAAACAAAAATCAGCAGATCCTTGCATCCACCTAATGACGTGTGATGCAGGGATCTGTCTATTATATTCTGACAAGGGAATCCCCTTTTCCCTACCAGAATACAATTATACAGCCATTGGGTGCAAGCGCTGAACAAATGCTGTTTTTTCAGGTGGATCTGATCGGATGCCCCATGCATCCCTATGGGGCAGCGGAAGTCAGCGGAGACATCTCCACTGACACCCGCTGCCTTCCGATCCAATCCTGTCCATCAAATCTGGATGGATGGAAACCCTATTTTCCATCTGTCTGGTGGATCGGATCGGATGGGATAAGATGAGAACTGACAGGCGATCCGTTCTCATCCGATTCCCCCATAGAGGACAGTGGGGATCTGACAGCTTCGTCTCCGCACACAGAGCGGGGACGGAGCTGTCATCCGCCTGCTCAGCTAGGATCGGCAGATCGATCCCCCGCTGAGCAGAACAGAGTCCGTCGGCGGAACGGTCAGGTGTAAAAGGACCCTTAGTGGTACACAAAGAACTGAAAGTTGGCCGCTTCCTGCTGAACTGGTTGACTTTCGGTCTGTATGTACCAGACTTAATAATACATTTATTGATCTGCATTAGTACTTTTTCATTAATAGAAGAATTTCCCCTTATTTTTCCACAACCATGATGTACTAGATGTACTAGAAAGTAGGTTGCTTGAATGTCTACAGGTTTTTAGATGTACTGATCACAAGAAAATATACTCTTCACCCTACTTAACAACCTGCTACAGCAATAAGGTTCTCTGGCAGTAGCTTTTAGCTTTTCTAACTTAAATGTTTAACTGTGATATACTTAGGCTGGTTATAGACGGATCAAAATTTGGCTGGTTCAATAGGACTTGTGTACAACCAGCCTTTCAGGAGTTTTTTTTCGCTATAGCTGCCAGCGGTGATCATTGAACTCTGACAGCGGGGAGACCTTTTGCTGTCAGAATACAACAGAGCTGCAGGAGGGATTCCCCCCATTAACACTGACTGTGCTGATGGGAAAATAAAGCAATGTTCTTTCCTTCAACCTATTAATTTATTCTGGCCATTGAAATAAAAAAATGTTACCGCTTAGGCACGTTTTTTCAGGCTATACCACCTCCCTTCAATGCACAAGGATGTTTTTTTTTCTGCTTCTAAACACCCCTGCCTCTAAACTCCTGTATATGCCTATGTGTGCATGGACACATAGGCTAACATAGAGGGGCATTTTGAGGGAGAAAAAAGTCAAATGCCTGTAAAACTGGTGTTTTTGAGCTGCAGTATGCATGTGGCCTAAATGTATGTTGCACATAGTTGTAGGTAAAGGATCTTATGGCCATTTTTGGGTTATGGTTATTGATACATATATGAGATAGTTAGGTTATTCAAGAAGCAGCATAGTTGCTATGTGGTTAGCACTTCCACCTAGCAAGACTAGGGTCATCATTTCAAATCCCAACTACCCGCACAAAGTGTGCATGTTCTACCTGTGCCTGTGTGGGTTTCCTCTGGGTACTCCGGTTTCGTTCCACACTCCAAAGACATACTGGTAGGTTAATTGACTCCTATCTAAATTGGTGTATGTTTTAATATGAGTTAGGGACCTTACATTGTAAACTCCTTGAGAGCAGAGAGTGAATTGAATTCACAATATATATTTAAAGTGCTATAGAAATACATGAAATAGATAAATATTGTATATGAGGGCTATACTGTCACTGTCAGTATACAGCAGCGTATCACAATGCAACATCAAATAGATAATGCTACCTGTACACAGTCAAAGTGCCTAATGTTGAGGCAATGGGAAACACTGTTTGTGACCCCCTTCCTCCTTGTACATCATAGCCCTCTCTTCTTCTGCGAGGTTTAATTACTGGCCGAGCTTCTCTGCCCCTCACTACACTACATAACATTTTAGGCAGTTGCTGGAAGAGGAATAATGGGGGGTACTATCCACTTCAGTTGAGTGCCAGCTCTGAGTCTGCTGGGGATGCTGACATCACATCCAAGATGGCAGCACCCAGCAGCAGTCTCAGGCTTTTTGGATGTCTACACAAATGGAAGATTTTACCGGTAAAAAGCATGCATAAACTAGCTTAAATAAATATATAATCTTATGGGAAAATGTTTGCTGAATTGAATTGAATAATGGTGTCATGGTAACATTGGAATAATAAATAATGGTTACATTTACTGGTTTATTCAGTAAAGTAATGTTGGGAGCAAGTCCAAAAAGCCTGAAGTAATGACTCATAGTCCATAGTTTAGTGGTCCACTTTTTGGAATTATTTCCCAATGGATGCAATGAGTTACTACAGTTTGTTTTATTTTAAAAGCACACTAATCTACAATAAGCTTATGGAATGTGCATTTGGTAGGGGATCAAAAAAAATGTGTAATTTTAGGGAAAACAATGACAATATTATTAATATTATTCAGTAAAAACCTACAACCACAGTTACTTTACAGTTAGAAAAAACCTACAACCATATAAACTTAGGTATGCACTGTACATCTTTTACACTTTTGCAAAATAATGCTTTCAGTTAATTATTTTTTTAGAAATTATCGACACCACCAAGGCTTAAAGTGTTACGTTTTGAATTAAGTATATAAAATATAGAGCTGTCTTAATTTTCCAATTTAGATAGAAAGCTACAACATTTATAACTGACAACTGAATGAAAAAATGCCCTTTAGATTTTATATTAATAAGATCTCGGCACTGCATCATAATGTGTGCTCCTGCATTTATTGTTGCACTTGTCATTTAGGGGACCTTATGTTCTAATATAAATCCAGGTGTCATTATAAGGGAAATTGATTTGCACATCAGGTCAATCAGTGATTTGCAAATTTGTTGATTTTCTTGAATTAAACAGACAGATCTGTCCAGGCTGCAGAGAATTAGCCCCATTACTATTCTGTCGGCTTTATGATAGACCTAAAATACTATATTTAATTTGATTTCTCAGTGACTGGTCGAATTCTATAGGAATGCCACCTGCATGTACTATAGAGTAGGAATGTCTGGTGACTTTAGCACATAATGACGTCTATTTAATAAAGGATTTGAGAATGTTCACGCAATAAACTATGTACATATTTACTTAAATGATCTTGATTTTCTTGTTTTCCCACATTTTATTGTGTGAATATTCTCAAATTCTTTATTAATCAGCCCCAACATGAGCATGTAGTAATGTATACCTGAGTGCAGGTACTATGTGAACGTGCATATGATGCTGTTCTGGCATTCACATTGTACTATATATTGCTAAACTCAGTACAGCACACCCTACTAAGCTGATATCTATAGTCCATCAGTATCAAACATCAATCAAATCAAGTGTATCTGAATTTGCTTCCAAAGCCCTATTCAAATACAATTTAAAATAAAATGTTTTTGCCGAAACAAAACTTACCATTGTCTTTTGGACTTGGCCCATAAGTGATTCCAGAATTCTTTTCATTGTTAACACTTCCGTGGTATTCTGTTTACCGAAGCTCTGTTGAAGTTTTTTCAGAAACCCATTGGCGCAAGGGCACTATTTAACACAGGCAATCAAAAAGAAAAATAAAGACTAAATCACTTTTAAAAGGTGAGACAATTCTTGCACATATTCTTCCTACCCTACAAATCAGTCCACATTATTAACTGCAAACAAGTGCTGTAAAGTTGATTCACAGGCACCGATGTTTCCTTAGGGCTGGCGTGACTGATAAACAGAATTTCCTCTTTTGGCAAAGCCTTTGATTTTGTAATAATGTTTTCAAAAGCTTTCCAAGCAAAATTAGAGTGTGTTATGCAAATACAGCTCAGTCTCAAGCTGTACAGACTGTAAAGCAAAACCACACTTAGATATAGCTTCTCCCATATAATGCAGACCGCATTTATTAATAGATTGCACTGGTATGTGTTTAGTTCCTCTCTCATCAACATATTTGACAGTTCAGTTTTTTTGCCAAAGCTAATCTCATCTGTAATTGGCTGCTTAAAAGCCTGTTCATCAAACAAATGTGCCGCCCCCTCTCCATTTTTTAATAGAGAAAAAATGCTTACCACATTATTTTGATTTTTCAGAATATAAACCAATGCCTGTAAAATAAAAGAATAAAAAAAATAAATAAAAAAAAAAAGTACAACAATCTTGCAATATATATTACCATAATTAGAGCAAATATTATCGTACAGGGCATATTAAAAAACTAAACTTTACAGTTTGCTTAACAATTTAAAGCTTGTAGCTAATTTTCTTATGAGTGCTTACCGTGTCAGAGCTAGATGAGGTTTGGTTCACATAATCACTGAAATACTTTTTGAATTCTTCTATTTTGTTAATGGTATCTCTGTCACTGCAGACAGAGACATATAACAAGCAGCTAAAGATCAGCAAATGAGTGAGCTGCATTTTTGGATTGTCTTGACCCTTGGATTCAATATTTCTGATAACATGTCTGTGTTGATACATACATATATATATATACACACAAACACACCTCACTGATGTGGGTGGTGTGGTGTGATTGATCATTCTGGGGCTGAACCAGAAAATAGAGGAGGAGCAGTAAAATTAAAACTTTCCAAGGAAACAGAAAGTAGAAAAAAAACAAAATTCCGTATTTGACACATATTTTTTTTTCTAATTCAACAGTCATTATACTCACTTAAGATGACCCAGATTTTGCTTTTAAACCTATGTAATACTCTAAGATTACTGCTTAAAAAAAAAAAAAAAAAAACTTTAAAAAAATTTCAGCAAGAATTAGAAGTTGAGTAAATCCTCATTTACCTCACTCACTTCCCAAAAGTTTGGATAGTGGTTTATTTAATATGACATTATTAACTGCGTACAAAAGAAAGCAAAACAAAATACATTCAAAATGGACAGTCGCGTATAGGAAGCAAAGAGTGGTTCAGCCTAAAGTGAAAATATTTATTAAAATGTATCTGTGTTTTAGTTTTTAATCACTTCTGGACCGGAAGGATTTGCCCCCTTAATGACCAGGCCATTTTTTGCGATTCGGCACTGCGTTATTTTAACGGACAATTGCGAGGTCGTGTGACGCTCTACCCAAATAAAATTGATGTTCTTTTCTTCCCACAGAGCTTTCTCTTGTTTGTATTTGATCACCTGTGTGATCTTTTTTTTTTTTTTTTTTTTGCGCTATAAACAAAAAAAGAGTGACAATTCTGAAATAAAAACCAATATTTTTCACATTCAGCTATATAACATTCCCAAAAAAACTAAATTTTTCATCCTTTTAATCCAATTTGTATTCTGCTACATATTTTTAGTAAAGAAAAATCACAATAAGCGTATTTTGATTGGTTTGCACAAAAGTTATCGCGTCTACAAACTAGGAGAAAGATTTTTGTCACTGCAATTTATTTTTTTATTTTTTTTACTAGTAATGGCAGCGATCTGCGATTTTTAGCGGGACTGCGACATTGTGGTGGTCAAATCAGACCCCTAACTGACCTTTTTGACACTTTTGGGGGGACCAGTGACATTACTACAGTAATCAGTGCTAAAAATATGCACTGTTACTGTAATAATGACACTGGCAGGGAAGGGGTTAACATTAAGGTTGATCAAGGGGTTAAATGTGAGCCTAGGGGAGTGTTTATTAACTTTGGGGGGAGGGGCTTGTGAAATGACCAGTAGACCTGTGATCCTATATAGAAGGATCACAGGCGCTCTGTGATCATTCCAGAGAGAATAAAGGTCAGCACTGTTTACAACAGTTGCCCGTCCTTCTCTCTCAGTGGGGGAGCAATTGTGGGTGGCCAGCAGCAATCAGTGCCACAAGCCCTGTGCATCGGCATCCCTGCTGCCTAGTGGAAGCAAGAGCGCGCCGCCGGTGGGCGGTCGGCAAGCGGTTAATAGAGTGGTGAGGTATTGGTAGCCCTGTCAGGTTTTTATTGTTCTCTGTGCTCCCCCTGGGGAGATTTACTTCTCTCAGTCAGTCCTAGTTACTATTATCACCAGGATTGAAACTTAAAGTATAACTATAGGCAAAACCTTTTTTTTTTTTTTTTTTAATAAAGTAAGGGAGGGTTATAATCCCTGTAAGGTTTATTTTTGCCATCTTTGTCCCATTGTAGAAATTTTCCTTCACTTCCTGTCTCATAACCAAAACAGAAAGTGAGCGGAAATCCCTGCAAATTAAGGGAATCTCTTGGGGACCCCCGGGTCATCAGAACTAGTGTCCCCATTCAAAGATTTCCCCCCAATTACTTTTCTGGGGACAACCCAAAGTGTGGGATTTTCTTTTACGTTCACTTTAATGGTAATGGGAAACAGGACAAATGGAGAGGGCAAATCTCCTTAACCACCTTGGCGGTAATCCCGAGCGTGACTCGGGGTTGATTTTTCATATCAGGAGCGGTAACCCCGAGTCACGCTCGGGGTGGATTGCAGAGAGCGGTGTCTCTTACCTTATCCTGGCGATCCAGCGATGATCTCTCATTGCTGTGACCGCCAGCCGAGAGTCCCACCGCTCCTCCGTCCCTCCGTCGGTGTGATCACTTCCTAGTTCCGTTCCCTGCAGCAGCAATGCTGCATGGGAGCGGAACTAGGGAGGGAAATTCAAAAAAAAAAAATTAACGTTGCACAAAACACAAAACACATTTTATATTATATTATATATATATGCATATATATATATATATATATGCATATATATATATATATATATATATATATGCGCATATATATATATATACCGGTATATATATATATATATATATGCGCATATATATATATATATATATATATATATATATATATATATATATATATATATGCATATATATATATATACAGTGGGTACGGAAAGTATTCAGACCCCCTTAAATTTTTCACTCTTTGTTATATTGCAGCCATTTGCTAAAATCATTTAAGTTCATTCTTCTTCCTCATGAATGTACACATAGCACCCCATAATGACAGAAAAACACAGAATTGTTGACATTGTTGCAGATTTATTAAAAAAGAAAAACTGAAATATCACATGGTCCTAAGTATTCAGACCCTTTGCTCAGTATTTAGTAGAAGCCCCCTTTTGATCTAATACAGCCAGGAGTCTTTTTGGGAAAGATGCAACAAGTCTTTCACACCTGGATTTGGGGATCCTCTGCCATTCCTCCTTGCAGATCCTCTCCAGTTCAGTCAGGTTGGATGGTAAACGTTGGTGGACAGCCATTTTTAGGTCTCTCCAGAGATGCTCAATTGGGTTTAAGTCAGGGCTCTGGCTGGGCCATTCAAGAACAGTCACAGAGTTGTTGTGAAGCCAGTCCTTCGTTATTTTAGCTGCGTGCTTAGGGTCATTGTCTTGTTGGAAGGTAAACCTTCGGCCCAGTCTTAGGTCCAGAGCACTCTGGAGAAGGTTTTTGTCCAGGATATCCCTGTACTTGGCCGCATTCATCTTTCCCTCGATTGCAACCAGTCGTCCTGTCCCTGCAGCTGAAAAACACCCCCACAGCATGATGCTGCCACCACCATGCTTCACTGTTGGGACTGTATTGGACAGGTGATGAGCAGTGCCTGGTTTTCTCCACACATACCGTTTAGAATTAAGGCCAAAAAGTTCTATTTTGGTCTCATCAGACCAGAGAATCTTATTTCTCACCATCTTGGAGTCCTTCAGGTGTTTTTTAGCAAACTCCATGCGGTCTTTCATGTGTCTTACACTGAGGAGAGGCTTCCGTCGGGCCACTCTGCCATAAAGCCCCGACTGGTGGAGGGCTGCAGTGATGGTTGACTTTCTACAACTTTCTCCCATCTCCTGACTGCATCTCTGGAGCTCAGCCACAGTGATCTTTGGGTTCTTCTTTACCTCTCTCACCAAGGCTCTTCTCCCCCGATAGCTCAGTTTGGCCAGACAGCCAGCTCTAGGAAGGGTTCTGGTCATCCCAAATGTCTTCCATTTGAGGATTATGGAGGCCACTGTGCTCTTAGGAACCTTAAGTGCAGCAGAAATCTTTTTGTAACCTTGGCCAGATCTGTGCCTTGCCACAATTCTGTCTCTGAGCTCTTCAGGCAGTTCCTTTGACCTCATGATTCTCATTTGCTCTGACATGCATTGTGATCTGGAAGGTCTTATATAGACAGGTGTGTGGCTTTCCTAATCAAGTCCAATCAGTATAATCAAACACAGCTGGACTCAAATGAAGGTGTAGAACCATCTCAAGGATGATCAGAAGAAATGGAAAGCACCTGAGTTAAATATATGAGTGTCACAGCAAAGGGTCTGAATACTTAGGACCATGTGATATTTCAGTTTTTCTTTTTTAATAAATCTGCAACAATGTCAACAATTCTGTGTTTTTCTGTCAGTATGGGGTGCTATGTGTACATTCATGAGGAAGAAGAATGAACTTGAATGATTTTAGCAAATGGCTGCAATATAACAAAGAGTGAAAAATTTAAGGGGGTCTGAATACTTTCCGTACCCACTGTATGTGTGTGTGTGTATATATATATATATATATATATATATGCACACACACACATATATATATATAAAATTATATTATTGATTCAATTATAATTCATGCGTTATATATATACACACACATATATCTATATATAATATATAATGCATGAATTATAATCTAATCAATAATATAATTTTATTATATACTGTATATTATATATTAAATAATAAAATAATATTATTGATTCGATTATAATTCACGTGTTTGTGTTTCAAATTTATTACATCTGGGATGTCTACTAGAGTCTTGTTTTGGTCAGGTTTAAGTCAGTAATTACTAAGAATTGTAGGCCTATAATACATAACGCCAAATTTCCATGAAAACAATTGTACCGCTTTTGGTACATAATTCCTGACATAATCATACCGCCAGGGAGGTTAATCGGGCACAGACAGCAATAGAAAAGGGGAGGTATCCATCTCCACTCTATCTAAATCTAAATAAAAATGGTTTTTCCTTTAGTAATACTTTAATGCAAATCCCAAATTTTTAGTTTCCACTGGAACAGAAATAACAGGGTAACTCTTTTATTGGGGGCACTCATTGTATTGACAACTGTCTAAGAGTGAATTTTCTCAATTTTGGAGAGCTTTTCTTGCTGCCTGCTGTGGCTATGAGAAGTGAAAGGAAACCTCCCCATGGGAGTTTTCCCCTCATCCTCTCATTCCCTGTGCTCCTCTTTTGCCTCTATTTACCCTTTTGACGGCCACCCGCCGCATATTTACTGCGGCAGGCTGGCTTGACCGCGCAAAACGACGTAGCCCTATGTCGGTCGCGAGCACGGTGCTGGGGGGTGAGCGCGCACTGCCACTGGTGCGCTCCCACCCCCATGGGACCAGCAGCCGCAATTTCCGCCGGGCACCTGCTCCCCACTGAGAGAG
Organism: Pelophylax lessonae; assembly: GCF_965119305.1. Classification (NCBI taxonomy): domain Eukaryota; kingdom Metazoa; phylum Chordata; class Amphibia; order Anura; family Ranidae; genus Pelophylax; species Pelophylax lessonae. The sequence continues at coordinate 358,429,766 of NC_138771.1, read as the reverse complement.
AAGGACGGTCAGCTGTTGTAAACACAGCTCACCGTTGTTTTCTCTGAAATGATCACAGAGCACCTGTGATCCTTCTATATAGGATCACAGGTCTCTGTGGTCATTTCACAAGCCCATCGCCCATACACTTCAAAAACACTCCCCTAGGCTCACACTATTACTGTAGTAATGCCACTGGTCTCTCCAAAAGTGTCAAAAATGTCAGTTAGGGTTACGATCTGTCTGCCGCAATGTCGCAGTCTCGCTAAAAATCGCAGATCGTCGCCATTACTAGTAAAAAAATAAATAATAAATAAAAATGACATAAATCTTTCCCCTAGTTTGTAGATGCGATAACTTTTGTGCAAACCAATCAAAATATGCGTATTGTGATGTGTAGCAGATAAAGCAGGATGAAAAATGTTGATTTTTAATTTTTTTTTTTTTTTTTTGGGAATGTTATATAGCAGAATGTGAAAAATATTGTTTTTTTTTTCAGAATTGTCACTATTTTTTTGTTTATAGCACAAAAAATAAAAATCACAGAGGTGATCAAATACCACCAAAAGAAAGCTCTATTTGTGGGAAAAAAAGGACATCAGTTTCATTTCAGTACAGTGTTGCACGACCGCGCAATTTTCTGTTAAATTAACGCAGTGCCGAATCGCAAAAAATGGCCTGGTCATTAGGGGGCAAATCCTTCCTGTCAAGAACTGGTTAAATAGGTGAAGGATATGATAGGAATCTTGGAAAAAAAATTAATACAATTTTGCTGCTGTAAATGAGGAATGCCTTCCCCTGTGATGTGTCAAGCACACATAAAATAGAAAATTACTCACAACATGATAAGACATAATGATACATCAGACAATCATACATTTCCTACTGTTGTCCTGATAATGGAGGGGGTGGGAACTGGAAAATAAGAATGCTTCCCTTTCTGCCATCTTTTCAAATGTATAAGATTAACTGCAAATTGATGTGGGTTAACAACATAGGAGGGGACTACCTTGGCTATGAAAACAGGTGTTACCATACACAAAAGGATATATTAGAAATGCTTTACCACTGGAGCACAATAAAACACCAAGTTGTCTCCTATTTTTATTGGGACCGTGGAAAGGTGTTTGTTTTCAAGAAATATTCCTTGCCATAACTTCACAGAAATATTGGTTTTAATACCTTTTAAGGTTGGTTCTTTAGAGTCAGCAATTGGATGGCTTTAGTCCCTGTAGAACTTGTTTAAACAATACAACCTCATTAAAGCAGAACTCCAACAAAACTAGAAATGTGTTCTTGCTGGAACTCTTCTTTAGTCTCTGAAATGCATCCGTGTTTTCCTTTGAATTGAACGGGGAGTTCCCACCACTCTTCAATTAGAAGAGACAGTGGGAGAAAGGGGATTTTAAAGTGCCCACCTAATCATAAAGCAATTGCTAATACTGCAATGTTCTAGTTTCTTTTGTAGACGTGATAACCTTTGCGCAAACCAATCAATATACACTTATTAGGGTTTTTTTATTTTTTACCAGAACAATATGGCAGAATACATATTGGCCTAAAATGATGAGAAATTCAATTTGTTAATTTTTTTTATTGGTTGTGTTTTATAGCAGAAAGTAAAAAATATTGTTTTTTTGTTTTTCAGAATTGTCGCTCTTTTTTTGTTTATAGTGCAAAAATTAAAAACTGCAGAGGTGATCAATTACCACAGAAAGAAAGCTCTATTTGTGGGAAAAAAGGACATCAATTTTATTTGGGTAAAGCATTGCACGACCACTAAATTGTCAGTTAAAGTAACGCAGTGTTGTATCGCAAAAAATGGCCTGGTCATTAAAGCGGTTGTAAACTCAATAAAAAAATAAATAATAAAAAAAAAAACCTGCAAGACAAAGGCATAATGAGCTAGTATGCAACGCATACTAGCCCATTATGTGTAACTTACCTGAAAACGAAGCCCCGACACGGACCCCCGGACATCGCTGCGGGCGCTGCCATGGTCCCTCGTTGTCTCTTCCGGGTTCGGCGGCTCCGGCACGCTGATTGGCCGGAAGAGATTGGCCGGATTGCGCGCCGGAGTGATTTTTCCGGCAAGCTCCCGGCAACTTAATTGAAGGTCCCCCGGACCTTCAGAGCGCATGCGCCGCTCGCACGAGCGGCTGCATGCACTGTAAATATCTCCTAAACCGTGCCGGTTTAGGAGATATTATTTGTACCCACAGGTAAGCCTTATTATAGGCTTACCTGTAGGTAAAAGTGTCAAAAAGCGGGATACTACCGCTTTAAGGGGGTAAAACCTTCCAATCCGATCCAAAGAAAGGTTTAAAGAGGAAGTAAACCCGCTGAAAAAACCTGAAAAGACAAAGGCATAATGAGCTAGTATGCATCGCATACTTGCTCATTATGAAGTACTTACCTAAAAATGAAGCCCCCACAGTGCCGACAGGACGGCGGACATGTTCCAGGATTGCGTCCTCCGGCCATCTGATTGGCCGGAGGCATGATTACATCACTCCCGCGCATGCTCGTGTGAGCTGCCTTTCACGGCACTGGGCTCTGAAGGAACGGCACGGGTGGCCGTTCCTTCAGAGCGAATGCGCCGATGACGTCATCGGCTGCTTGCACTGTAAATATCTCCTAAACGATGCAAGTTTAGGAGATATTTATAGCACCTATAGCTAAGCCTTAATATAGGCTTACCTATAGGTGCATGTCAACAAAATGGGTTTACAACCACTTTAAGGTGTAACCGACAGGCCCCTTTTCAATGAAATTTAACTTATGTGCCTTTTTAGCAATTATTCTTCCATTAATTTCAAACCTTTCCTTCATGGTAGGGAAAGTTGGTGACCGCCAATGCTGCAGAATGTTTATTTTTTAATAAGACTGCTATAAAAAACTTGTCATATTAGTTATACGAGTCTTGTGTCAGACGAAAGAGGTATGTCTATGGTTCTAAGAGGGTTCCATGGTCCCATATATTTGTTTAATTGTAGGCTTTCATCCAGAAGGTGTAAATAACAAGAAAAGGTGCCATGTTCCATACTTCCAATAATATTTGCACTGTTTCTTACAGCCTCTCTATAAATTAAAAAAGTAACTGATATAATAATAGGTAAACCCATAATTTTGTTTTTAATAATACATAAATATACAGTCCTTCAAATATATTATTACATATATCCTAAAGTGCTTGTGAAGGCTAAGGGCTTTTTTTACCTTAATGCATTCTCGTACAGCAGATTACTGTTTCCAGTTTGGTAATTGGTGGTTGGTTTAAGTGATCAGATGATAACAATGTAAGCAACCTGTCATGAATGGTTTTCTATTCATTAACAGCTTGCTTACTGTTGGGATATGTGATTGGCCAAAAAGCAATCACATGCTACCTGGCTACCTCTACCGTGTGATTAGCTTAGCCAATCACAGATCACAACCAAAGGCAAGCTGTTCATGAAATCTAAAGCTATTGCCTATACAGTGAACATTACTGTATAAAGAATGCCAGGGTAATAAAAAAAAAAATACCTGATCAACCCCCCCCCCCCCCCACCCAATTCCCACCCCCCACAGAGTAGTACGGTGTCACAATTATGACACTGGGCTACCCTGATGACAAGATTTAAGAAAAAAAAAAAAATACTGTCACTAGTCAGTATCCCTGATCACAGCCACGCCATTCATATGATGAGGCTGTATTGCACTGGTGACAAAAAATAAAGTGAAAGAAAAAACGTATTTTCTTCATTTTCAAAAAAAGTTTGACAAAAAATTATAACTTCAAAAAACTTGTCATGCCTCTTAGTAAATGCCCCAAAAAAAGGGGCCATTTGGGGAGTATTGTACTGTACTGGCATTTTTGGGCCTCAAGAAATAAGATAGGTCGTACATTAGAACTAACTTTCACACAAACTAACTAATATAAACCTTTTGGGATTTTGTTTTTACCAAAGACATGTAGCAGAATATATTTTGACCTAAATGTATGAAGAAATTAGATTTTAATCAATATGTTTTATAACATGAAGTAGAAAATATTGTGTTTTTTTTCTTTTCAAAATTTTCAGTCTATTTTTGTTTATATAATTAAAAAAGAAAAACCAGCGTTGATCAAACACCACCAACAGAAAGCTCTATTTGTGTGAAAAAAAAATGATTTCAATTTCATTTGTGTACAGTGTTGCATGACCATGCAATTACCAGTTAAAGTAGAGCAGTAAGGTAGTAAAACCTTCCAGGGCTCAAGTGGTTAATATCAGTTTAAATATAAATATTATATGTATATACATATATGTATATACAGTGGGTACGGAAAGTATTCAGACCCCCTTAAATTTTTCACTCTTTGTTATATTGCAGCCATTTGCTAAAATCATTTAGGTTCATTCTTCTTCCTCATGAATGTACACATAGCACCCCATACTGACAGAAAAACACAGAATTGTTGACATTGTTGCAGATTTATTAAAAAAGAAAAACTGAAATATCACATGGTCCTAAGTATTCAGACCCTTTGCTCAGTATTTAGTAGAAGCCCCCTTTTGATCTAATACAGCCAGGAGTCTTTTTGGGAAAGATGCAACAAGTCTTTCACACCTGGATTTGGGGATCCTCTGCCATTCCTCCTTGCAGATCCTCTCCAGTTCTGTCAGGTTGGATGGTAAACGTTGGTGGACAGCCATTTTTAGGTCTCTCCAGAAATGCTCAATAGGGTTTAAGTCAGGGCTCTGGCTGGGCCATTCAAGAACAGTCACGGAAGCCACTCCTTCATTATTTTAGCTGTGTGCTTAGGGTCATTGTCTTGTTGGAAGGTAAACCTTCGGCCCAGTCTGAGGTCCAGAGCACTCTGGAGAAGGTTTTTGTCCAGGATATCCCTGTACTTGGCCGCATTCATCTTTCCCTCGATTGCAACCAGTCGTCCTGTCCCTGCAGCTGAAAAACACCCCCACAGCATGATGCTGCCACCACCATGCTTCACTGTTGGGACTGTATTGGACAGGTGATGAGCAGTGCCTGGTTTTCTCCACACATACCGCTTAGAATTAAGGCCAAAAAGTTCTATTTTGGTCTCATCAGACCAGAGAATCTTATTTCTCACCATCTTGGAGTCCTTCAGGTGTTTTTTAGCAAACTCCATGCGGGCTTTCATGTGTCTTACACTGAGGAGAGGCTTCCGTCGGGCCACTCTGCCATAAAGCCCCGACTGGTGGAGGGCTGCAGTGATGGTTGACTTTCTACAACTTTCTCCCATCTCCTGACTGCATCTCTGGAGCTCAGCCACAGTGATCTTTGGGTTCTTCTTTACCTCTCTCACCAAGGCTCTTCTCCCCCGATAGCTCAGTTTGGCCGGACGGCCAGCTCTAGGAAGGGTTCTGGTCATCCCAAACGTCTTCCATTTGAGGATTATGGAGGCCACTGTGCTCTTAGGAACCTTAAGTGCAGCAGAAATCTTTTTGTAACCTTGGCCAGATCTGTGCCTTGCCACAATTCTGTCTCTGAGCTCTTCAGGCAGTTCCTTTGACCTCATGATTCTCATTTGCTCTGACATGCATTGTGATCTGGAAGGTCTTATATAGACAGGTGTGTGGCTTTCCTAATCAAGTCCAATCAGTATAATCAAACACAGCTGGACTAAAAAGAAGGTGTAGAACCATCTCAAGGATGATCAGAAGAAATGGAAAGCACCTGAGATAAATATATGAGTGTCACAGCAAAGGGTCTGAATACTTAGGACCATGTGATATTTCAGTTTTTCTTTTTTAATAAATCTGCAACAATATCAACAATTCTGTGTTTTTCTGTCAGTATGGGGTGCTATGTGTACATTCATGAGGAAGAAGAATGAACCTAAATGATTTTAGCAAATGGCTGCAATATAACAAAGAGGGAAAATTTTAAGGGGGTCTGAATACTTTCCGTACCCACTGTATATATGTCATATGTGTATATATATATATATATATATATATATATATATATATATATATATATGTTTATAAACATATGTATATATATATATATATATATATATATATATATATATATATATATATATATACTGTGTAAATATATATATGTTTATAAACATATGTATATATATATATATACTGTGTAAATATATATATATATATATATATATATATATATATATATATATATTAGCCTTATATTATAATTATGATAGTAGCTTTCCCTAAGCATCACATCCTGACTGTCATGACTGTGGTGTGTTAGTTGCAAAATGACTTTAATTAGCCACTGTAATTTTCTGAAATCATTGTGGTTTTTAAGGTGATGCAATTATGGAAGTAAGCAACAAATGCAGTGATAGTCTCAGTAACTATAGGAAAACACACATTTATGGATATTAGAAAAACAATTTAACCAGAAACCAGCAATCACCGTACTCATGAAAGAGAGGAAAGACCCTGGTCCTAATATTGTAATTTATGGGATCATTATTAAGAAAAACAAAGACATAACAACTATATTAATAATTATCATTTTAAAATGACCATGTACCTGTAGATCTAACCAATCATCTCCTAAAACTGAATTTGTTGGAAGATATAAAAGAAACATATAAAGAATGACTACATTTAAATACAGCTGTACAGTGATGTTCATCTAGCAAAGGAACTTTTCTGACAGGAGAAGAGGGCAGAGTAATAATTGTATTATTATGCTGTTGCTTTATCATTAACCAGTTAAATGGTGGGTCATGCATCAGGCTGGACAGCTCAACTGCAGTGTAGTCTGTTAAGAGGTCTAACAGAGTGCAGGACCTGGCTGTGCTGTCTGAATGGATGCTTGGGTCAATTTACTGATGACACAGAACTAATGATGCAATGGCAGGTAATATACTGCATATATTTACGCAACTTAAAAATGTAAAATAAATTGGTCAATAAAATATACATATACAGGGGTCTCTGGTAGCTATGCAGGGTCTCTGGTGGCTATGTGGGGTCTCTGGTGGCTACGCAGGGTCTCTGGTGGCTATACTGGGTCTCTGGTGGCTATGTGGACTCTCTGGTGGCTATGTGGGGTCTCTGGTGGCTATGCGGGGTCTCTGGTAGCTATGTGGGGTCTCTGGTGGCTATGTGGTTTCTCTGGTGGCTATGCAGGGTCTCTGGTGGCTATGTGGGGTCTCTGGTAGCTATACGGGGTCTCTGGTGGCTATGCAGGGTCTCTGGTGGAGACCCCCCGCCCTGCTAGTATGCCACAATGCTTCCCCCAACTCCCCCCCCCTTCTGCTAGCCTGCCACAGTGCTCTCCCCAAATCCCTTACCAGCCTGCCACAGTGTTCCCCCCGCTAGGAGAAGCAAAAAGAATAGGAGGAAGAGAGTAAAAGGGGACATGGAAAAGGAGAGAAATGGAAGAAGGGGAAAGAGGTGCGGGAGAGAGAGGGAGGGAGGATGAGAGAGAGGAGGGTGAAAGAGACACCCCCAGTGTCCACACTCACCTCACACCTCAGCCCCCAAACTCACCCCATAAGCCCCCAGTGCCCCCAGTCACCTCATACACCCCCAGTGCCCAGTAGATCACCCCGGCATCATCCAGCATCATCTCTGCAATGGGTTTCTGGGGCTTATCTGAATGACAGATAGGGGGTGCCCGTTGTCTGGGCTATGTTCCACCCCTGCCCTGGCTCTCCTGCACTCCCTTCCATGGATGGATTGGGAAGCCTGCAGCAAATGGCTGCAAATCCATAGGGCAAGCCTCTCCTCCTGCTTCCTCCTTCTCCCTCCTTATGGCCATGGTCACCAGTTAGGAATAAGGATGTGGCTGTGGAAGACAGGGGGGAGTGGAAGAAGGGGGGGGAGCAAGGCATGGCATTGACAGTGCAGGGAAGGAGGGCAGGGGCAGCAGTGTTGGTAATGTTGCACAGATGGCAAATGCCCCTGGGTTGGGGAATAGAAAATTGCTCCATTCCCCCATCAATACAGTCAGTGTTGATAGGGGAATCCCTCTCGCTGCGCTATTGTATTCTGACAGCAGCTATAGCCACCAGCAATGATCGGAAATTTTAAAAAAAAGTTGATAGATCAACTTCAGTACAACCAGCCTGCCCATAAATGGTTTTAAATTTGTCTGGTTCCTGCTGAAGTCGCTGATGTCATTCACAAATTTTCAAGCTCAATATGTGGAACAGAGCAGTTGGGTATAAGGGATTGTGTGCAAAGTATAGAACTGAATGTTTCACTAGGGAATGTGTATAAATAGCAAAAAGAATTAATGGCAAGACTAAAAAGAAAATCAAAAGGTCGGCACTAAAAGTGGTGAAGCTCACCTTAGGAGTCGCTAATTTAATGATTTTTCTGGAACCAAAATGTTTAAATAGTGGGATATCTCAACCACTCTGAGACACCCTTAAGACAAATAAATCACACAAATTTAAATTGTTATTAAATATACTGACCACTATTTTAACCAATAAATTGTAAAAGTATACAATGTTTACATATTTTCTTAACCCACAATACACAAAAACAAGACAGAAGTCTGGGCTCGAATATACAAGAAATTAAATGTAAAATAAAGCTATAACAAAACCACCAAGAGTAAAAAAACAAAAAAACAAAAAAAAAAACTAACTTTATTCCAACTTTATAATAAAGGAAAAAAAATACTGAATAAAATAAAAAGAAATCTATGGTGGTTCAGTTAAACATGAATTTGCCAGCAGGACTTTATCAAATACAATTACCCTGCTGGCTGCTGGATATATATATATATACATACATATATATATATATATATATATATAATATGTTTATGAGAAAAGATTAAACAGTTCTTTGTTCTTAAATCGGTTACTTTAAACTTTTTAAAAGTAACTTCATAAGAATAACCGTATATACTCGAGTATAAGCCAAGCCGCATGTAAGCCGAGGCCCCTAATTTTACCACAAAAAAATGGGGAAAATGATTGACTCGAGTATAAGCCTAGGGTGGGAAATGCAGCAGCTACTGGACCCAACTGGACCACCACGAGACCCAAAACAGGGGCTGCGGGCATGGTACAGGAGAATGCAGGGCTGTGGGCATGGTACAGGAGATGCAAGGCTGCGGGCATGGTACAGGAGAATGCAGGGCTGCGGACATGGTACAGGAAAATGCAGGACTGCGGACATGGTACAGGAAAATGCAGGGCTGCGTGCATGGTACAGAGAGTGCAGGGCTGTGGGCATGGTACAGAAGAATGCAGGGCTGCGGGCATGGTACAGGAGAATGCAGGGCTGCGGGCATGGTACAGGAGAATGCAGGGCTGCAGGCATGGTACAGGAGAATGCAGGGCTGCGGCATGGTACAGGAGAGTGCAGGGCTGCGGGCATACTACAGGAGAATGCAGGTCTGTGGGCATAGGACAGGAGAATGCAGGGCTGTGGGCATTGTACAGGAGAATGCAAGGCTGCGGGCATACTACAAGGGAATGCGGGGCTGCAGGCATACTACAGGAGATGCAGTGCTGCAGGCATGGTACAGGTGTACCATGCCCGCAGCACTGCATCTCTTGTAGTATGCCCGCAGCCCTGCATAATGGCAGGTAGTGCGGATGTGGAGGACTCTCACTTACCTGTTCCTGAGGCCCCTTAGATTTAAAAATGGCGCTGTCCGGTGCCAACACGTCATTGCGCATGCGCCGCCGCCGCTTGAAAAAGCTTGTATACATTTGGCTATTCCCGGGAATAGCCGAACGTGTACGGCCTTTCCCAAATGGCGGCAGTGCATGCGCGGTGACATGTTGGTGCCGGGCAGCACCATTTTTAAATCTAAGGGGCTTCGGAACATGTCGGGCTGGCCGGGAACATTTTTTTTTTTTTTTATGACTCGAGTATAAGCCGAGGGGGACTTTTTTAGCACAACGACATGTGAAATCTGAAAAACTCGGCTTATACTCAAGTAAATTCTGAGCCGACATATTATGAAGTAAGCTAAAGAAGAGATCGCCGTCTACGATCAATGTCTACTTGTCAACCGCGGACAGGTGATAGGTAGACCATGAACAGTTCTGCACTGCCGACCCCCACCTTCTACTTGTAGGTACCAGACCGGTTCTCTCTCCGCTGCCAGCAGCCTCCTCCGCCGTGCCTTCTGTCCTTCTATCCCACTTAACTCTGCATGCTAAATGTAATGTAATGTGCATTCTGAGCATCAGACACTCCTGAACCCTGAATTCTAAATGTAACACACTCCTGGTCCCTGCATTCTGACCATAATGCACTCCTCATCACTGCATTCTGAGCGTAATCCACTCCTGATTCCTGCATTCTGAGTGTAACGCACTCCTGATCCCTGCATTCTGAACATAACACACTCCTTAACCCTGCATTCTGAGCTTAACGCACTCCTTCACTCTGGATTCTAAATGTAACGCACTCCTGACACTTGCATTGTGAGCCTAAGGCACTCCAAAACCTTGCATTCTTAGCGTAACGCACTCCTGATCCCTGCATTCTGAGCACAACGCACTCCTGATCCCTGCATTCTGAGCGTAACGCACACCTGATCCCTGCATTCTGAGCGTAACGCACTCCTGAACCCTGCATGCTGAGCGTAACGCACTACTGAACTCTGCATTCTGAGCGTAACTCACTCCTGAACCCTGCATTCTGATCATAATGCACTCCTAAACCCTGCACTCACTTGTAACACTTATTTTATTTTTGTGTCCACAAATACACTGCATTTGCGATCTACGTTTGGGGATAACAATGTATTATCACCTGCAGGCAGTGCGTTTTGAACACGATGCAGGAAACACACATGGAACATACCTTTCTGCCACTGCGTTCTGGTGTGAAACAACCCAAACTACAGGACACTGTGTCCGGTAATCTTTGACTTCATCAGTGTTGTTCAAGTAGCTCTCCATCTCTCTAAGGTTGCCTACCTCTGGATTAGATGATGTAATAGTGTCTTATAAATGTAATCCTCACAGCTCCTAGAGCTGCTTCTAGAGGACATGACAGGAACTATTTTGGGAAACAGTTAAACTGGTGGATTTAGGTACATCCTAATAATAAAATACAAATCATATAAAAATACAGAGCTAAAGTTTTTATTCATGTCTGTATCACTATGAAGGTTCTTACTCTCAATATTAGTTTTAATGAATATCAGGGATACACTTGGTTCAGTCTGATCTCAATCCAATCCCAGTTTGGATGCTGTTACATACTGTATTTGCATTCCCACAGGCCCATTCAGCTGCAGCTAGGGCATTCCAATGCCCCAAAGGGGGCTGAAAAAAGGGACCAAAAGGGGAATTTATGCTCTTGACACCATTGATATGGACACCTGGGCTATATAATACAAATATGATCCCCGGAAATTCCCTATAAGAGAGTAAATCTTCACTTTATGTGTTCAGGTTAATTTTAAAGATAATAACAAATATTTCCCTGATCTCCTTGCTACTTAACTTGTTTAACAGTTAATAAAATAGAATGATGTAGTGTTAGGCTAAGCAAGGACACAAATGCAAATAACAATATAAATTGTATTGCCATTTCTGTATAAAAATATAAATTGTATTGCCAGCTCTGTATTTTAATAGAGAAACTGGTTGCAAAATTATACTTCACAACCACTATTACTGTCATAACACAGCCCAACAAAGAAAATCTTTTGTCTTGGTGCTTTAATTTTTAGACATGTTCTTGGGGTTATTTGGGGTGCTGATTCAGAACGATACATTGGCTGGACTGCATCAGCTCTATTTTCTTAGATATAGGTGAACTTATATAATGTATTAGTCAGTTTTAGAAAAGATCTTGCTGATCAACTCTTTCTTGTGTTATGATATTATATCGACTTAGCCAGTCCTCCCATACACCAAACCCCAAGAAATAGGGTAACATTATGAAGGTTAGAAAAAAGGGGCTTTAACGGGGTTGGCTACCCCACTCAGCAAAAAAACCTTTTATACACAAATCCATAAAATATTGGTTTATTTATGAAAACAATGAAAAGCATATCTAATACTAATGATGGATAGAGTTGATATACAAATATATACACATTTATTAAATCACATTGATAGAAAGAAGGAAAAGAATCACCCACCTTCATTTATAGACAAAAATTAAGAAGCTCAATATCTTTCTTGTGTTACCTAGTTTGTGTTTTTGCCCAAAAAGTTAGCAGATATAGTGAGAGTGTTTTCGTACTACCAACTGTAATTTTACATCAGAAATATTAGATTCTAAAGTGTTAGAAATTAACAATAGTATAGTTGTGATCATGTAGGAGGTGTGTGTATGTTGCCACTCATATCCTTTCATTTTTGCAAATTGAGCACCATAGAGGTTATTGTTACTTCATGACTGTGCTGCCTTAATCATCCTGATGTATATTGCTAAATTTATATTCAGATTTTTGACAGGTGACCAGAGTAAAGCATGGTATATGGCATTTATGCTGTATCTCAACAACTAAAGCTGATGACCAATGAAAAATGGGTTCCATTTTTTGAATCAGTGGGTCAAAATTACCCAGGAACAGGTCTAACATTCGAGGCAGCAACATTGTTGGATCGCTCTGGAATTTGGAGGCAGACATTTCATAGTATAACAGTTTGATGTTTTCTCTGTGGTACAGTTAAGAGAAATCACTGTAAAAATGCACCCCTTTATTATATTTATGTATTTCCTATAAAGTCATGATTTTCTTTCAACCTACGTATTTCACTGAAATTGATCTCCCTCTTTTCGATCACAGCAGCCTGAGGCTCTCCCCGATGTTAGTATGATCCTAGAGGAGTGACTAGGTATTGTCTATCTTGGCAGCTGGGTATTGCTCATCATTAGGGATGATCGAACTTTTCAAAAGTTCGGTTCGGCCAGAACATCCGATCTTCCCGAAAGTTCGGCCCTGATTTCAGAACCCCATTGAAATCAATGGGACCCGAACTTCGGTAATCAAAAAACACCATTTTGAAGCCCTAAAACCCAATAAATGCCCCTAAAAAGTGCCTAGGGTTCTGGGTCATGCCCCAGGGACTATTTTTCACACAAAAAAAGTTCTTAAACATTGTCATTTTTGATAGAGAGCCAATTATTGGAAAACATTTTAAAAAAAATGAAAAAAAAATTCTTTTGATTTAGTGTCTGGGGGGTCTAAAAAGTGTACCTGTGAAGTTTCAGCTCCGTAGCATGTCCAGAACTAGAAAAAAAAGATCGTTTGTATTAGGTCACTTATAGAACAGGGATATGGCTCTGCTATTTTCACACCTTGCCGGTTTAGTAGCAGGCGTTTTTTTGGGCATTTTTTGGGGTCTTTGGAGGCAGGCAAAACATCTGAACTTGTGTATAGGGGTATATATACACACATACTTATATGTGTATATATACACTTAGACATATATAGGTGTGATAGTAGCAGAAATATATGCTTGCGCTAATTAAATAATTAACACTAATATGGCTCCGCCCCATCACACCTATATATGTGTAAGTGTAAAAATACATATAAGTATGTGTGTATATATACCACTATACACAAGTTCAGATGTTTTGCCTGCCTCCAAAGACCCCAAAAAAATGCCTGCAACAACACACCTGGGCGGGGTTTTTTTTTTTGGCGCTAGCGTTTTTTTGGGCATTTTTTTGGGCGTCTTTGGAAGCAGGCAAAACATCTGAACTTGTGTATAGGGGTATATATACACACATACTTATATGTATTTTTACACTTACACATATATAGGTGTGATAGGAGCGGAGCCATATTAGTGTTAATTATTTAATTAGCGCAAGCATAGATTTCTGCTACTATCACACCTATATATGTCTTGGTTTGGTCACCCTGCCATAGCAGTCAGAGTCAGTTCACCCTACACTACATTACGGTCACCCTGGCACTTAACACTTTCCCTACAGAAACTACATTTTTGCATCTAACTAAAGTGTAAAAAAGCACTCTAACTACACTAGATATCCCTTTCCTCACACTAATAAATGCTAAATGACACTTTTGAAGCAGAAGTAACAGAACTGCTTCCATTCTCTTCCATGTCCCTGTATTACAATGCTAGGAATTTTCCGGGGCTATCTTATATACTGGGGGGCGTATTCTCTAATGATTGGCCTGTGGACCCCCTAGTCACTCCAATCACATTCCTAGCATTCTCCTGCCCCCTCAATTGGCTTTTACTAATGGTTCTGGTCCAATCACGGGCTTTTAAAGCCCATTTCCTGTCCCATTGCATTTTGGTCGGTTCTGGTTGCCGAATTCCGAACTTTTTCAGCAAAAGGTTCGGAATTCGGCCGAACCTCGAATAGCCAATGTTCGATCATCCCTACTCATCATCAACTTTTCATTTGATAGCTCCCAGGATAGGGACACTAAACAAGCTGATTTATTTAATGGGTTTTGGGCATCTTCTGTTACATACAGTATAATGTATGTTCTTCTTGTTTTGTATTTTACCTGGAAAGATAAGTATTTTCAACAAGGACAAGAACCACATGTTTCCGATTTCTTGACAACCTTTATATAGATTAGTGGGAGGAGTTCCACATCTTTTGCAGCTGCTTTTAGTTTTGGATATCTTCCATTACCAGGGTAACTTTATGTTCCACTAAAGAATACCTCAAAATACCAAATTCAAGGCATTCAGCTTTCATCCATAAAACACCATTATGGCTATTCCAATTGGTGAGCTTTTCAGGGCATAGGATTTTTTTGGGCCATTTATTTTATTATTTTTATTTTTAATTTTATTTATTTCAGGTACTTATATAGCACTGTCAATTTACGCAGCACTTTTACATATACATTACATATCCACATCAGTCCCTGTCCTCAAGGAGCGTACAATCTAAGGTCCCTAGCTCACATTCATACATACATAGTAGGACCAATTTTTATACAGGATCCAATTAACCTACCAGCATGTCTTTGGAGTCATTGTTATTCTATATCACCTCTTGATAGGATGAAGGACATTACCTCCAAGATACGTATGAAATACTGGCAAATGCCCTTGATTCTAACGTAATAGATACAACCCCTAGTTTTTTCACTACATACAATAAAGTAAAGAGAATAACCAAGTTACACTGTAGATATCAAGTGTTATTTGTATTGTACCGTACTTATTTAGGCAGACCAGCAATTACATATTGAAGGATGCATGTACACTTGGCAAGATTTTGACAAAGGGTTATTTTAACCATTTCTGGACTGGAAGGTTTTGCCCCCTTAAAGTGGAGTTCGGCCCCCCCCAAAAAAAAATACACATACTGTTGCTGCTGACTTTTAATATTAGGACACTTACCTGTCCTGGAGTCCAGCGATGTCGGCACCGCAGCCGATGTTTCCATCGGCTGTCGGGTGCTGCTGCCACCATTGCCGGTCAGGGACCCCTGCAGTGAAGCCTTACGGCTTTATGGGCGCGTCCCTACTGCGCATGCGTGAAGCGTGCTGCGCATCCAGGTTGGCCGCGGCGGGGGAAGGAGGAGGGGGCCAAACTTCAGAGGGACAGCGCCATTTCCCATAAGTAAGGAAGGGTACCTGTCAAAAACAGGTACCCCGTTCCCCCCTCCCCCCTGAAAGGTGCCAAATGCGGCACCAGAAGGGGGGGGAACAAATGAGAGGAAGTTCCACTTTTGGGTGGAACTCCACTTTAACTGCTTGCCGACCGCCCGCCGTAGAACACTATACTGTAGCAGGCCCTTCTCGGCTGCGCGAACCGATGTAGGGGTACGTCGGTTCGCGTGAGCGCCCCTGGGTTAACCCCTTCCCTGTCAGTGTCATTATTACAGTAACAGTGCATTTTTTTAGCACTGAATACTGTAGTAATGTCACTGGTCCCCCCAAAAGTGTCAAAAATGTCAGTTAGGTGTCCGATCTGCCTGCCGCAATGTCGCAGTCCCGCAGATCACCAGCATTACTAGTAAAAAAAATAAATAAATAAAAACTACATAAATCTTTCCCCTAGTTTGTAGACACAATAGCTTTTGTGAAAACTAATCAAAATACACTTATTGCGATTTTTTTTTATATATAACATTACCCCCCCCCCCCCCCCCATAAAAATTAAAAAAATCACTTATTTTTCATCATTTTAGGCCAATTTGTATTCTGCTACATATTTTTGGTTAAAAAAAATTGCAATAAGCGTACCTTGATTGGTTTGCGCAAAAGTTATCACGTCTACTAACTAGGGGGAAGGTTTATGTAATTTTTATTTATTTATTTATTTTACCTAGTAATGGCGGCCATCTGCAATTTTTAGCGGGACTGCGACATTGCGGCGGACAGATCGGACCCCTAACTGTTATTTTTGACACTTTTGGGGGGACCAGTGACATTACTACCGTAATCAGTGTTAAAAATATGCACTGTTACTGTAATAATGACATTGGCAGGGTAGGGGTAACCCAGGGGTGATCAAAGGGTTAAGTGTGAGCCTGGGGGAGTGTTTTCTAACTGTATGGGGGAGGGACTTGTGGAATCAACACAGAGACCGGTGATACTAAATAGGAGGAACACAGGCGTTCTGTGCTCATTCCAGAGAGAACAACGGTCTGCTGTATTTACAACAGCAGACCATCGTTCTCTCTCAGCGGGGAGCAACCACGAGTGCCAGGCGACAATCACGCTCACCAGGCCCCGTGGATCGGCTTTCCCGCTTCCTAAAGGGGGCAGGTGCGTGTCTCTGACGGGCGAGCGCCCCTAGGTGTGTACCTGAGCCAGCCTGCCACAGTATATCTGCGGTGGGCGGGCGGGTGGTCGGCAAGTGGTTAAAGATGTAGTGAAAGAGTGTTTTTCACATTTTTTTAAATGTCTTTCAAACATGGATATAAAACATTCAAATGCTGCAGAGTATGGTGTATTACTTCTTCACTTATAGTATCCAGCAGGGTTATCCTTTACTTCACTAAATTAGTTGCAATGCTGTTGTTTATGTAATTTCCTATACATTATGTTCTTTATAATATGTAGGGTTCGTTCCATGTCCAATTAGATTAAAGTATAACTAAAGTCAAAATTTTTTTTAGTTTTGGATAGAGTGGAGAGGAATTAGAACAACTGTCAGTTTGTATTGCTGTCTGTGCCCCGATTAGGGAGATTCACCCTTACTGTTTGTCCTGTTTACCAAAATCATTGAAAGTGAAAGTAAAAGAAAATCCTAAATTTTGGGTTGTCCCCAGGAAAGTAATAGGCATGGAAATCTTCCAATGGGGACACTAGTTCTGGTGACCTGGGAGTCCCCAAGAAGTTCCCTTTATTTGCAGGGATTTCCCTTCATTTCCTGTTTGGCTATGGGACAGGACTTTAAAGCAGACATGGGAGTAAGTCACACATGTGCAAGTCACAAGCAAGTCTCAAGTCTTAACCTTCAAGTCTCAAGCAATCCCAAGTTACTGTGGCGAAAAGCAAGCAAGTCAAGTCGAGTCCCTGCTAGAAGTCAAGCAAGTCAAGTCATTTATTTTTGTCAAGTCACAAATCAAGTCAAAATACTGACCTACCCCAATTTTCACCTTTAAATCACTTAAAAGTCAGTGGTCAGGAAAGGTTTTGTTTTATTTTCAACGTTAACAAAACTACTTAGTGCTTTTTTCTTGGCCTATTAAAGAAACACTTTGAATGCCCAAACAGCTCAAAATCCTTTGTCCGGTCATGTTTCAACACTACAGTCACTAAAAACATGTTAAGTATTTCCATTGTTAAACAGCCAGTGTCCTAAAAATCAGAACACACTGAGGTGTTTTAAGTGATTGTGGTGTCAGAAACATTACAGGCACATTCATTTTGCTTTAACACATCTTGAGAAAATGCAAATATTTAATAACCTAAAAAAGTAAAGTCATTTCGAGTCATACGGTATGTCTCAAGTCAAAGTCAAGTCTCAAATCATGAATACCAAGTCAAAGTCAAGTCGAGTCTTTTATTAATTTTA
Organism: Pelophylax lessonae; assembly: GCF_965119305.1. Lineage (NCBI taxonomy): Eukaryota > Metazoa > Chordata > Amphibia > Anura > Ranidae > Pelophylax > Pelophylax lessonae. The sequence continues at coordinate 358,411,876 of NC_138771.1, read as the reverse complement.
GTCAAGCAAGTCTCACGTCCTCAAACTGGTGACTTAAGTCTGACTTAATCAAGTCATGTGACTCAAGTCCCCCACCTCTGCTTTAAGGTAAATCTCCGCAATGGGACACAGATGGCAAAAAGAAAAAAAATCTGACATGGGTTATAACCCTCCCCTACTCTATCCAAAATGTAAAAAAAAAAAAAAAAAAAAAAATTGCCTATAGTTATACTTTAAGGACTGATGAGCTCATGATAGAAATAATTGCTATACCTCTAATGCTTCTAAGTGTCGAAGCAATTTCTGCGTGTTCATAGGACATGTCAGTTTTCATCCCATAGAGTTGAGTATTGAAGTGTGTGTTTTAATAACTTGTTGAGGATTTACCTGCTTCCTAGGTTTCATAAATGTGTTTCATATATGCTTCATAATATAAGGGGGTATGCGTGGACTGAATATAATGTTTGTTTTGTTTGTGTACCTCACTATGATTAACCTTCCTAGCGGTATTCCCGAGTGTGACTCGGGGTAAGATTTTAGTGCCAAAAGCGGTAACCCCGAGTCACACTCGGGGTAGCGCTAAGAAGATTGATGGATGCTGGAGGAGGTTTTACTTACCTTTTCTCCGGGATCCAGCGAAGACTGCGAGCGGTATGCGGCGGCGGAGCTCTCTCCCGATCGTCTGCGAGCCCCGGCTTCCGTCTCCGGCGACGTGACATCCGCCGGGGGGTGGAACCGGCGGCAAATTCGAATGTAAAATGCACCAAACACACTGATATCGTTCAAAATAAAATAAAATCACATTACATTACCCCCCAGTGCCCTTTCCTGCAGTTTTACTGTACTTTTTATGTAAATATATGTATATATATATATATATATATATATATATACATATATATACAGTATATATATATATATATATATATACGTATATATATATATATACACATATACATATATATATATATATATATATATATATATACACACACACACACACACACATATTATATATATATATATATATATATATATATATATATATATATATGTATGTATATGTATATATGTATATATATATATATATATATATATATATACACGTAATTCTTGTGAATGAGCAGCCCAAACCAACTGTATACATTATATATATATATATATATATATATATATATATATATATATATATATATATATATATATATAATATGTATACATATATACATATGTATACATGTATACATATTATATATATATATATATATATATATATATAATATGTATAATAAATGTATACAGTTGGTTTGGGCTGCTCATTCACAAGAATTACATGCTTTCAGCACCTAAAATAATGGTACCGCTTTCAGCACCTAAAATCCAAAAGAATCATACCGCCAGGGAGGTTAAAATCCAACAGTAGCATGAAAAGCCTCAGCAGGTGTCCTCTGTTCTGATTAAATTTCCAGTAAAAAATGGAAGAAGGTTTTGCTGAGATGGTTTTTTTGTGTGTCACATTTTCTCATTGGGGTGTTTGTTCAACATTGCCTAAGGAGAATTCTGACCCAATGGGGATGATTTACCTAAGGCAAATAGGATGTGCACTTTGCAGGTGCTGTTGCTCCAGAGCTTAGTAAGTGACGTAAAGCTTCACTTTGCAAAGAATACCCAATCGCATGCAAGGAAAAAAAAAAAAACAGCATTTTTGCTTGCACATGATTGGATGATGGAAGTCAGCGGAGCTTCGGTTAATTTACCAACCTTTGGAGCAACTGCTGTTGCTGAGTGCAACTGCACTTTGCAAAGTGCACAGTCTATTTCCCTTTAGTAAATCAACCCAAATGTGTTAGTACAGCGTGAATCCTGATGGTCCAGTTATACCAAGGCAGTGTATTGTGGAGCGTTAACACATGTGGTGTGACACATATGAATGAACTGCTGATGCACCATAGGGGACCCGAAAGCAGACATGAGCCTTTTTTTTTTACACAGTGCACCAGTGCATTACCTTGCATCGTGGCTTGCTGCAGTGCGTGTGCAAAGGAGGTACATCGTCTTAGTGAGGAAAAAAAAAATGACGCCGTAACACGCTAACTCCTGCATTGTGCATTGCTGGGTGTTGTGATTACCGTAACGTACCAAAATGCAGTAGTGAAGTATAATTGGATCCCTACTGTAGTGAATTAAATTAGCTAAATCGAAAAATAATGTCTTTTGAAGAAATACGTAATTGTATCAAAAGGTAAGTCCCCATTTATGTTCTCAAGTTTACAATTATGTGCCGTAAAACTGTCCCTTTCAAGCACTAAAAAAGGGTTTTTTGGTATTATTTTTGTTCACAACTAATTTAATTTTCATTGAATTTCTGTATGTCAGTTATAAGTTTCATGTAATTGTCTGATTTGCAGGTGACATATAGGAGGTTGGAATTATGTTTTATATTTTAATTATGTTTTCTAAAAGTGTAAAGGCAATGGGTCATAAGTATAGGCCCCTTTCACACAAACGTTCTGATCGGATCCGCCTGTCTATTTTTCAGGCGCAACCCATCGGAACCTCCATTGCTCTCTATAGAGCGACGGGTGTCAGCAAACATGTGTCTGCTTACTTCAGACGACATCTGATCTGATCCTTTCTGCTAAAAAACAGATAGATGGGTATCCATTTCCCATGCATCTGGCAAATCAGATCAGATGACAGTTGGATGGAAATGAACAGGTGGTCCGTTTCCATCCAACCGCATGTAGAGAACAGCGGACTATGTCTGTGTCTGCTCTGCATAGCGGAGCGGCCATGGACCTGTCATCCGTCTGCTTAGTGGGGGATCAGCAGAGAGATCCCCTGCTGAGCAGGCAGATCCACTGGCATAGTCCGCCTCGTGTGAAGGCAGTCATGTTGCGTCATAGGAGGAGAGGAGGATCCGGGCTGCTCCATGCAAAACCAACATCAAAGAGGAGGTAAGTATAATATGTTTATTTATTTTTTTTGTTTTATAGGGAAAAAAAAATGCGACTTTGCAATCACTTTAGGAGAAATATTATAGAGATGCTCTCTAGTGAAATTTTTCACTGGTGTCAAATTACCCATTTTATTCAGTCTTTTAATAAGGTGACCAGCCTTAATCAGCTTCTAATTTCAGTGTGTTCAATTAGGCTTTGACAAAAAAAAAACCAGATGTTGCGCTCTCTAATTTTAGTAAATCAACCCCATAGTATTCCTTTTTTCAATATAGAGGCTGCCTGCTCGCAATTTTATTTGTGAGTTTATTTCCAATTTACAATGTGTGTGTGCCCCAAATCAAAGTAGTATGACCTGTTTAAAACTAACAAAAAGGGAAAGATGTACAAGGGCAGGGCAAAAAACAAAATAGTATAAAAGAGGTCACCAGCACACTTTCAAGCTAGTCAGGAAAAAAAAATAAAAATAAAAAATAAAAAGAATCTGCTTAACTATCCAGGCAAAACAGAAGTTTTATTTTCATTTATTTGCAAATACATGTGAAAGCCACATTTTTACATTAAAAACATTTTTTACATGAAAAAACTGCAAGACAAAGGCATAATGAGCTAGTATGCATCACATACTAGCTCATTATGAAAAACTTACCTTAGAACGAAGCCCCGACACGGACCCTTGGACACCGCTGTGGAAGCGGACAAGATCCCTCAGGGTCTCTTCCGGGTTCGGCGGCTCCGGCGCTGTGAGTGGCCGGAGCCGCGATGACGTCACTCCCGCGCATGCGCGCAGGAGTAATTTTCCGGCAATTTTCGGCAAGGTACTCTGAAGGTCCGCCGGACCTTCACAGCGCATGCGCCGCACTCGTCAGCAGCTGCATGCAGTGGTAATATCTCCTAAACCGTGCCGGTTTAGGAGATATTAATTGTACCTACAGGTAAGCCTTATTATAGGCTTACCTGTAGTTAAAAGTCAAAAAAAGCGGTATACTACTGCTTTAAGTTATACACATTCTGTGGTCATAATGCTTTGTTTCATGGCTGCAGCAAAAATTATCCCCCTAAACAGGGCCGTGAATGGGGGTCCCACAACGTCCCTACAACTTTGTGCAATGCACACAGGGTTGTGGTATATTGGTGCAGCATTTACAGGGTTAAAACAGGTAGTGAGGAAATTACTTTATGCCTCATCACCGCCTGTCAAATGCCTTTGAAAAATGATCCACCGCAGATTGCTTTTCAGAGGGGCGGAAAAGGCTGCCACTGCTGTAAACTAAGTTACACCATTTGAGTCTGTGAAGGTAATTGCATCATCTTATACAAATAGCACTGTGTACTTTGATATTTTTGACACTTGAAGGCAGAACTGCTTTTAAGCTTGTGCATATTAATTTCATAAAGGTCCCTCTATAGGCACTTTCTAGTTAATGTAAACAAAAAAGCACGGACATTTTATTCTTAATTAATAATTTTGACTGGTAGATGTTTATTTACGCTGCAGATGCATGGTTGCTTGAGCAGTAGTCACATGAACAAGTCATGTGCTCAGATGACCTTTTAACTGTCAGACCTCATAAGGTGAAGTCATCACTATCCAAATTACGGTACTTTAAATAAATGACTTCAAGTCACAAAGCATGTTGCATCATAGGGGATTTTTCCTTAAAGGAATTAGGAATTTAATATCTACTTGGTTTAATAGAAAAATAGTATCTCATTGTGCTGTGTCATGTTTAAACAACCTTGGTGCTAATAACAGTTAAGTGGTAACTCCACTTCTGTGGGGGGGGGGGGGGGATATATACTATACACAATTGCCACACAAGCCATTTTGTAATTGAATGGTATTAAAAATGACCTTTCCTTTTTAATCTGCAGCTCTGTAATTATATGGTAACCACTTAACATCTGGAAGATTTACCCCCCCCCCCCCCCCTCCCCCTTCATGATCAGGCCATTTTTTTTATATACGGCACTGAGCTACTTTAACTGAAAATTGTGCAGGTTGTGCAACACTGTACCCAAATAAAATGTTTGCCTTTTTTTCCTGCAAATAGAACTTTCTTTTGGTGGCATTTGATCCCCTCTGCGTTTTTTTTTTCTAATTTGTGCTATAAACAAAAAAAAAAAACATTTTGAAAAAAAAAAAACAATATTTTCTGCTGTAAAACATATCCAGTAAAACTTACATTTCTTCATCAACTTAGGCCAATATGTATTCTGCTACATGTTTTTGGAAAACAAAATCTCAATAAGTGTATATTTATTGGTTTGTGCAAAAATTATATCGTTTACAAACTATGGGATATATTTATGGAAGTTTTATTTATTAATTTATTTTACTAGTAATAGCGGTGATCTGCGACTTATAGTGGGACTGTGATATTGCAGCGGACAAATTGGACCCTAAGACCGCATTCACACTAGTCCGACTTGGACCGCGACTTGTCAGCCTGACAAGTCGCGGTTCGTCACGCTCCCATTGTGCGGTACAGGAGCCGTTCTAATAGGAGCGACGCAAGTCGCTCCGACTTAGAAAAAGGGTCCTGTACTACTTCGGGGCGACCTGGAGGCGACTTGCATAGACATTCATTTTATGAAGTCCGTGCAAGTCACGCTGCACGCGACTTCACAGATCCCCTCCTAAGTCGGAGCGACGTAGTGTGAACCGGCACTAACTGACACTTTTGACACTTTTTTGGGGATCAGTGACACTAATACAGTAAACAGTGCTAACAATATTGGTAAGGGTGTATGTAGTTCCGCGCTTAGGATGGGGGGTATATATGTACAAGAACACACCGCACCTAGCTGCTGCCCACTTCAAAAATGCGACCCTGGAGTGGGAGCACTTGAAAAAATATATGAAGGAGGAAGGAAGTGATTGGCGCTGCCTGGTGGGGTGTTATGGGAATATATACGTAGGGTACTATGCTTCTAATAGGATATCCTATAGAAGCCTGTGTGATAATTTAATACTAAAATCTGTGTCTAATCAACTAAAAACCTGGTAAATGGCAGACCTGTGTAAAACCAGAGCGGGTCTATGTGTAATTTCTAAAAATGAAATAAAACCCTATATACATAGCATCAATAAATAAATATCATACGTACAAAATGTGCAAAGAGAGGTGCAAAAAGTGAATACAAAAGGTGAAGTGCTAGACAAGTAAAATCAAATCAAAATTGGTCCAATGTGATCCAGTGATAAATATGTAACCATAAAATGACAATTGGTAAGTATACTTTAAAAATTCTTAATAAATATAAATCAAATAACTAATAACGTATATGACCCAAAAGTGACAATTAATAAGTATGCTATTAAAAGTGCCAGTAAATATATGTGGAAAAAATGAATGAATGAATGAATAAATAAATAATTCCCAATAAATAAATAAATAGGTGCAAAATAGTGCAAAAGTAGGCCAATACTTTAGTGAATATATCCGTGCCAAACTAGCGGTACCAAAATGAAAAAGTACTGACAAAAAGGTCAGTTAAGATGATCCAACCAAATAAAAGTGCCGTCTCGGTGGTTTAAAAATCCAAAAAGAGTCCTAAATAAGTGAAGTCCATATATGGTGGTTTTGAAGTGCTCTTTTCTCTATGCCCAAAGAATGGTGGGCTTCTCCAGATGACGTCAGTGAGACGAAACCGGTAGAGAGCGTGACCACGTCATTTCCGTCTACTGAACCCGAGGCTTGGGACGCACATCCGGCGGTCGGAACGCACGCTACATTCAGACGTGCACCGCAAGAGAGGAGGTTGCGGCTCCTATGCCAGACGGGCATACTTTTGAATTTTATACTGTGTGAGTACATGTCTTTTATATATAATAAAGCTGTTCTGTGAAACAATTTTACACTATTGGAGGCTCCTTCCCTTTTTCTTCTGCATACCCGGGTACTGTACTGGATTCCTATTTACACCTATTGAGCTGACATCTTTATTACTACCACGGAGCGATATCAAAGCCACAGGAGATCCTGATTGCCAGTGTGTGGGAGCGATCCCCTAATAATCGACCCGCTGTTTACCCCTGTAGGGGTAAGGGAATCTGGTAAGCGCAGGACCCCAGGCTTAGGGGAACACTTTTTCCTTCTGCCCACCCACCATTCTTTGGGCATAGAGAAAAGTGCACTTCAAAACCACCATATATGGACTTCACTTATTTAGGACTCTTTTTGGATTTTTAAACCACCGAGACGGCACTTTTATTTGGTTGGATCATCTTAACTGACCTTTTTGTCAGTACTTTTTCATTTTGGTACCGCTAGTTTGGCACGGATATATTCACTAAAGTATTGGCCTACTTTTGCACTATTTTGCACCTATTTATTTATTTATTGGGAATTATTTATTTATTCATTCATTCATTCATTTTTTACACATATATTTACTGGCACTTTTAATAGCATACTTATTAATTGTCACTTTTGGGTCATATACGTTATTAGTTATTTGATTTATATTTATTAAGAATTTTTACAGTATACTTACCAATTGTCATTTTATGGTTACATATTTATCACTGGATCACATTGGACCAATTTTGATTTGATTTTACTTGTCTAGCACTTCACCTTTTGTATTCACTTTTTGCACCTCTCTTTGCACATTTTGTACGTATGATATTTATTTATTGATGCTATGTATATAGGGTTTTATTTCATTTTTAGAAATTACACATAGACCCGCTCTGGTTTTACACAGGTCTGCCATTTACCAGGTTTTTAGTTGATTAGACACAGATTTTAGTATTAAATTATCACACAGGCTTCTATAGGATATCCTATTAGAAGCATAGTACCCTACGTATATATTCCCATAACACCCCACCAGGCAGCGCCAATCACTTCCTTCCTCCTTCATATAGTGCTAACAATATGCACTGTCACTGTTCTAATGACACTGGCTGGGAAGGGGTTAAACATCTAGGGCGATCAAAGGGTTTAATGTGTGCCTAGCTGTTTTTTTACTGTAGTGTGGTTGGTGCTGTTACTAGGGGAAGGCATGGATCAGTGTCCATGCTTTGCAGGAATAAAGGGTTCCATACCTTCCCTACTGACAGAACGGCCTGTGTACCGAATGATAAGTGGGTACCCACAGACATCGTGTAAGCAGCCCCTCGGCTAATATTACAAGCAGCAGGAGGGGACATACCCCTCCTCCTGTCCCCTTCCACCACTCACCCAAATAAAGCTGGAATCGGCTTTGATAAGGTTCCGGATATGGTAACCCAGAAGGAACATGATGACATCCTTTCCGGTTTACTCGAGAACCAACAACGACAGTTTTCAAAAATCAAAAGTATTCAAAAAAATGCCAATCTTGGCATTTTAAAAGCTTTCAAGTGCAGAGGAGGGGTTTGGGGTTTTATAGACTCAAGATCCCTCCATAGAGAGTATCTGTCACTGCCTATTGCTGTAACAGCAATAAAAGTGATCAAAAAGTGATAAAAAAAAATAAAAAATTAAAGGGACAGTGTAAAAAAAAAAAAAAGAAAAAGTAAAAAAAAAAAAAAAAAAGAAACATCTTTTCGGCGTAACATCTTTTACATTATACAAAAAATTGGGTTTACTGTTTTTTTGTATCCATTAATCACCTGCCGACCGCTCCACACAGATTTACTGCAGCAGGGCGGCTTGGCTGCGCATAATCACGTACCTACGTGATTATGTGCACGCGGTCTCGGCGGCACAGCGGGAGGAGGCCTCCCGCAATCTTTGGGGAAACTGACAGAAGAGCCGCCTGCCTATGTAAACAAAGCAGGCGGCTCTTCTGTCTGACAGGCAGAGAGTGATTGTGTGTTTCAGCTAAGCTAAAACACCGATCTCTGTGCGCCTTTCATAGAGCCCTCCCCCCCACAGTTAGCAAGCACATTTAGGAGCACACTTAATCCCTTGATCACCCCCAGTGTTAACCCCTTCCTTGCCAGTGTCTTTTATACAGTAACAGTGCATATTATTTAGCACTGATTACTGTATTAATGTCACTGGTCCCTAAAAAGTGTCAAAAATGTCAGTTAGGGGTCCAATCTGTCTGCCGCAATGTCGCAGTCCCGCTGATCACCTCCATTACTAATTAAAAAAAACACATATGTAGCACCCTACAAGTAGGTGCTAGGTAAATGTATAGTGGGCCTTGTCTGCTTAACAGCAGGGCTATGATTTATTTAGCTAGGGTGTCAGGGCTTCCAGATGTGCCAGCTAAGGGGAGAAGTATCCCCACTTGCTCCTGTGAGAGGATTCTCCTGGGGCAGTGTGGGAAGCCCAATCAGGGGACACATCCCAGCTTGTAACTACCCCAGAAGGCAGATTATGCTGCAAGGGATTCTGGGAGTGGATATACGTTTGGGGGGAAGTGTGTGGCACGGTGTCTTTGGCGGAAGCAGAGTCCCAGGAAGGAGAGTGCGGCTGTCTCTCCTCCTGTCTGAGGAAGATGGATGTCTCAGGGTGTCGCCTGAGTGTCCCGAGAGTGCTGAGTTGAGCTGAGGGGATCTGGTGTGCCGAGAGCCAGGGGAGAGAGAGGAGTCCAGTCCCAGGAAAGCCTACACAGGTCGTGAGTACTGAGGATTGCCCCTGGGGGGTCTGCCTAAAGTTAGAGGGGACCACTCTGGAAGAGGTTTTGGGATCCAGTGTCAACTAGCTGTAAAGGGGATACCTAGGTTGAGGACCCTGAAGCTACAGAGGGGGGTACCTAGTCAGTGGACCCTGAAGAGTTTGAGGTCAAAGGGGACACCTGTTGTTTGGGCCCTGAATTGTACAGAGCGTGCCAGTTACAGTGACAGCTATACAGAGTTCTACTACATACTACCTCAAGCTGTGCCAGGCGGGGGGAAAGTATTCAGTGACTTTCACAGTACAACAGTGTCAGGAGTTCTACAGTTCTCAGTCTTGGATCTTCTGGACTATAAGTTGAGGATTCAGCACTTCTTCTGTTTTACAGAGTGTTCTCAGTGACAGTGAGCGATGGCTGGCGATGGCTGGTGCCGGCTGGCATCAAGGAAGCGTCAACGGGCATTTCAGAAGTAAAGTCCCAATTGTAATTAGTTTAAGCCTCAAGGAGTATGTCACTTATTACCTTCTCCCATCCCCTTTATTCCAATAAAAACCACAAACAAAGATGCCGGAGTTGTCGCTGCTTCAGTTGGCACACCCAGGGTCACAGCTCACATGGGCTGGGGAGATTACCGGTATTAATGGCAGACCCACATCAGGCCATAGGCCTGGAAACCTTGGTACACATAAAAAAATAAAAATAAAAAGTCCAAAAATCTATCCCATAGTTTGAAAACGCTATAACTTTTGCGCAAACTAATTAAAATACGCTTTGTGGGATTTTTTTTTTTTTTACCAAAAATATGTAGCAGAATACAAATTGGCCTAAACTGATAAAAAATTTTGATTTTTTTTTTTTTAATTTTTGGGAATGTTTTATAGCAGAAAGTAAAAAATATTGTATTTTTTCAAAATTGTCGCTCTTTTCTTGTTTATATTGTATTTTTTCAAAATTGTCACTCTTTTCTTGTTTATAGCACAAAATCTAAAAATAGCTGCCATAACTCCCGTATTTTTTTAAACGGCGGGAGGTCCACATTGACATAAAACTGGTCACAGCGGCGGATTCGCTGCGCGATCACTTTTATAGGTGGCGGGAGAGGTGCCTTCCCCTCCCCCCTTGCAATGATCTCTATGGTTAATACAGTGGTGTTTGGCGGCATCTTCAGTGAAAGGAGTTGGTAATTTAACTTTTATTAACGTGACAGAATCACTTTAAATTATAAATTGACAGCAATTTTATAAAAAAATCCCTCTTTGTAACCCCAGATCCCATAAATAGTGAATACCAGGGGTCCTCATTTTAAAACGCTGCTCCTTTTCTACTTTACTTATGCAGCCCTGGGGACTTCTCCACAGAAACTGCTATCCCCTCAATCCACTTCATCCTGCCCTTTGCAGGATTTGCTGGACAGTACAAGTGTGTACCCCTAGTGGGCTAGTGGCAGGATGGACGGTGATCGAGAGGCCATCAGTTTCTGTGTAGAGACCCCCATGACTGCATACATAAAGGAATACAGGAGCAGCATTTTAAAATAAGGACTGCTGGTATGTACTATTTATGGGATCTGGAATTGCTTAGGAGAATATTTTGTAAAAAGTTACTAAAGGGGAACTTACATTTTACGTGTTTTTCTATTAAAAGTTTTTAGTACAAACAAACCTAGTCGCAAAATCTTAACAAATTATAAAATTGCATTGATTTAATAAATAACTAAACTGTTTAATAATAAAATTGTAGTTTAATGCATTTTTTTACATTCTGCTTACCTTTGTTAATTTTTCCTTTTTTTTTTTTTCCCTTTTTAACCTTATTTTTGATATCATTGGGCTGGCAGTGTTTACAGAAGGTTACACATCCTTTCTATGAACTCTGATGTCTCCAATGTGTGATGGATTTTTACTTTGTTGCATTGGTAGGCAGGCCATGGTCTAAAATTAAAACTAGTTTACATTTTCTATTGCATTATTGAAATAATCGGCTGTTTGATTAAAATATTATTGGCCTACTTGAAGAGGATGCTCCCATGACTTAGGTACTATGCCATTGGAATGAATAAGGTAATACCATTCTTTACTCTTAGATCTCTTAGGACAAGCTATTTTTAGGTAAAACTACAATAGGTCCCATGAATATTTGGTCCTGATAATCTAGCAATATTTTCCTCAAAAGACAGTGTAAGATATGGGGGGATGCTTTAGATGGGGTACTATAAGGGCTCATTCACAATTTGATTCCAAGCTGTTAGTTGCAATCTGTAACATAAGAGGTCTCATTTGTTTTTTTTTAATAAAAATTATGCATGCTGCATTTGTGGATGTATTGATCTACAGTGTTCTATTCAAGTCAACTGAATTGAGACCTTTAAAACCACATGATGGCATATCTGAAATTCTTGGCAATGCACATCAAGTTGCACACTGTTCTACATGCTTTTTTTAATCACATCTGTTGAAAACAAGCCCTAAGGAACTAGCATTTTTAAGCTTATTTTCAATGGATTGCAAGCTTTTGGAAAGAATCACAACCAGATACAGGCTAAGGATCAGTAACCATGAAATCAAACAACTGGAGGTGAAAAATCAGTAACGACTTTTTGTTCAATTGTTAATTTTACCACACCATAGGCCCAAGGGAGTGGGTTGGCTGGTTTCCAAAAGATGAGGCATGCAGGCCCTGCTTCATTTACCATTTGAAATTTCTGCAATTGCTGTTGTATTGTAGATGGTTAAGGTACAAAAGGAAGGCATATAGGTTGTTACCCAGTTGAGTGCTTGTTATTTTATGTCCCTAACAATTTTCAAGAAATTTTTCAAGAGGAAGCAATCCCAAAATATATTAAGAATAGTTCTGGGGCTTTGTTTGCATCATAAAGGAGATGATTCTGTTAAATTATTTCCTGATATGAATGTATTGCGTGTCTGTTTAAGTTGGGTAAACCTTATGTAGTGCATAGACATGTTGTGGTGCAGCATATATTTAGCTGTATCCTATTGTGGAAAATGAATGTGTATCTTACACAGCAAGTTCACATGGAAATGTTGAGGCCACATGTACAGTTCTCCTTCAGATGACTCTGACATGGGGCAACAGTTTATACAATTGGTCCCATGTTACTACAAAATGACCAAACCTGTGCTCACAAGATGACGACACTGATTTCCATTTGGTTTGATATTCTACACATAAATGATTGGACACTAGCTGAAAGATATTTTTACTTTGCGGTGTCTTATCAGGTCCATTGCTTATACTTCCATTGGCTTCAAATTAGAATGATTTTGACAAAGATGGAGCCATTTCCTGTTACCTTTTCCTGACAACCTCCATTCTCTACAACCTTTTTCTTTAAATCTTAGCCCAGCACTCACTGAACTTTACACCCTATTCACCTGAACGGGATCATACTCTAACAGCAAATGTACAGCTTTAGTCAGGTTTACGAGGAGCATCAGGCAAGATTTCAGAAAGTAAGCTGTAAATACCAGAGGATGCTGCTAACACCAGCAAGGGGTAACTGGAGTGACTGGAAATAAAAAGTTTTTTTTATTAAACCTGCACCTGTCTTTTAAAAGAAATTTTAAACTTTTTGTAGTTTGAAACAGCATATTATGAAAAAGGCATACTAAAGCACATAGGCTTAAGAAGTTGATGCCACAGACAAGCCAAAATAGGACAGGAAGAAACAAAATTGGCAAAAAGAGTGCAGGGTTGAATGATATGAATGAAACTTAAAGCTGTCCAAAGACAGTTCGAACCATGTATGAACCAGCCTGTCTGATTTTACATGCAATTATTGCTAGAGGCTATTATACCAGCTAGCAGTAAACACTATGTTCTCCGGGGGGAAACGGATCCCCCACCCCCAGAAGAATACAATGGCTCGGCAGGAGGGATTCCCCCATCAATGGTTGCAGGAAAGAAAATTGCTTCACCTATGCCCGGCTGTGGGCAAGACAAATAGATAAGGCACAGCCAAGGCTAAAATTCAAGATGTCTGGTGATTAGGATGGAACACACAAACTGGTAAAAATGCCCACTGTGTTCTTGAGAAGCATTCAAGATAATGCTTGAGGCTCAGGTGAATATAGATGGATCAATCAGACAAGACAGTATTAATGGAGAAAATACATAAACCAGACAAACAAATTCAGTCAGGGGCTCCATAGTTTGATGAGCATTTTGAATGCATAAAAGCAGAGAGATCTCCAGTCTCATTCCAGTTAAATCCTGTCCTGCCTAATACTGCTAAATAGCCCTAAATTTGTATTCTATTTGTTTATGTATTATGTCAAGTACATTAATGAAATGATAACTGTACTTTAATCACAGTTATCTTTTAAATTAACCCCCAGCTTGTAGGCAGGTAATAGTTAACGCTGCCTCAGCCGGGATGTGAGGAGGTAATTGTGCTCCTGGGTTTTCTTTTGGTGGGCTTTATTGGGTCCCACCCACTAGTTCAATGGAAAAAAAAAACAAGGGTTTTGTGCCTGAGTGGTAGTCCTCTCATTTGACCCTTTCTTGGCGCCCAACTAAAAGGGAAATATGGATGAAGTACCACCCACCTGCCCTACAAGCTACCCTCCTATATGGTATGTTGCCTGTCCCCACTCCTCTAAGGTCTTGATTTTGAGCACACCACTGGCAGCACGTGCCACAATTTATTCCTGTTGTAAGACTGTCAATTATTTTCTCCCAGTGCTACATGGCCCCTTAACAGGAATAAGCAGAAATTAAGCAGAGCTCATCTGGGCATACAGCAAAGATCACAGAGGATCATAGACAGGGAAATATGAGATATGGTGGAGTTAATGGGAAGGGAGTATTTCAATTACTATTTTAGTAAAAATTTTGTTTTATATGAAGAATATATTTTTTCACATTAAGAAACAATAAATGACAAAAAAAAACAAAATGTATTATTGAATTACAACTATAAATGTACATTTTGTATACTTTTTCATTTTTTTCTTTATTGCCTTTTGTAGATACTCATTCACATTGGCACATATAGATATAGAATAATTGTCGTAAGTAAAAGTGATTATACATGGGTAAAAACTTGGAAAGGATTTATTTGTGCAATGACTTTATTCAACTATAACAGGATGTGGTGGCATCAAACAACAGAACTTTACCAGTTGCTACTTGTAATCTATTATAGGAATTACAGTTGACAATGAGACACAATTATTTCCCAGCCATAGATTTTGTCCATTGTATGAATTTTTCCAAGACTCACAAAACAGCAGGTAAAACATTATTTAGCAATATAAACTCAAGCACCCTGACGAATTTCACAGAATATAAAGAATTTGGGTCAAGAAAGTACTACTGGTGACTCATTTAGGAAATAATTAAAAAAAGCATATTTAACTCAACATCGGTGGGAAAAAGTATTTTCATTATCAGTTTGAGTCTGATTTCTTAAAGCACAGTGTATAGAGGTGCATCTTATAAAATTAGAATATCATCAAAAAGTTAATTTATTTCAGTAATTCAATTCAAAAAGTGAAACTCATATATTTTATATGGATGTGCTAAA
The DNA here is from genome assembly GCF_965119305.1 of Pelophylax lessonae. Classification (NCBI taxonomy): domain Eukaryota; kingdom Metazoa; phylum Chordata; class Amphibia; order Anura; family Ranidae; genus Pelophylax; species Pelophylax lessonae. The sequence goes on along the minus strand of NC_138771.1, from coordinate 358,396,834 downwards.
CACAGAGTGATATACTTCAAGCATTTATTTATTTTAATGCTGATGATAACGGATTACAGCTAGTAAAAACCCAAAATTCAGTATCTCAGAAAATTTGAATATTACATAATTGAAAATGCCCCACAGATTCTCAATGCGGTTTGCGGGCCAATCAAGCACAGTGATACCATGATCATTAAACCAGGTATGGGTACTTTTGGCAGTGTGGGCAGGTGCCAAGTCCTGCTGGAAAATGAAATCAGCATCTCCATAAAGCTGGTCAACAGAGGGAAGCAGGAAGTGCTCTAGAATTTCCTGGTAGATGGCTGCGCTGACTTTGGACTTGATAAAACACAGTGAACCAACACCACCAGATGACATGGCTCCCCAAATCATCACCAATTGTGGAAACTTCACACTTGACCTCATGCATGTGGCGGCAATAGTCAAACAATTCATAGACATAGTATATAATACATGGGGACAAAGCCATATATTAAAAGATATTTACACTATAATTCATAGACATACTATGTCTATATAATTCAAAGCCATTCATTACTTTTCCTCTGAAGCAGCTGGCCTGTGTCTGGCAAAACCAGTCAGACGTAACCACAATCCACCCCTCTTGCCCCCCCTTTCGGTGATTTGTTGGTATAGAACTATGGACTATGGACATTTGGGAGATGCATTCTCCTGCATGAGAATGAGGGCTTCAACGTCTCTATTAACCTATCAGATGGATGAGTATACTCTTACTACTTTACCTACTTTACAAGCCTAGCCATCCAACTGTGTGACGTGAGGGTCCTGTTTGACAGTTTTGAAGATACTTAATGGAACAATATACCTGGATGTGCGAGGGAGGCTTTTTGTTCACACGGCTTACTTTGAAACTATACATCAGATGCTTTGGTCTAGCCTGTGAAATTGCTTTTTGTTGAACAATATACCTCCTCTGGACCACATATAGCTCATTTCTTCACAACATATGTGGTATACTCACTAATATGAGCTAACCAGGGACATATGCTCACCTTTCTATATTAACAAGTATCAATGCCAATGAGACTTTCCATCACATGGGTATACCATCACCAATCTAAGAATTTTTTGTGCATTCATTCCTTGATTGTCTCACATACCAATGATCATGGGCTTAAATAGATATATGGAGTGTTAGGGGTGGTTGTGTGTATGTTTTAGGTGTGTGTGATGTCAGTTCTGGTACCATTTTAATGTTTGCAGACTCTTTTTGTTTTGTGATATTTTTTAATCATTAAAGATAGCAATTTACTGTAGCCCAGTGAGTATCATTTATATATCCTTCATAAAATATATTTGTTTTGTTGGGTGATTGAGTATAAATCAGGTTTTTTATCTTAGTGTTTTCAGTATCTACATTTAAAAGATATTCTATGTACATTGATCCAATCATGTTCAAAGCAATTCAAGTATTTAAAAGGAATATAGCTTTTCTTTATTCACTAAGCAAATGAGCATTCATTTTGGAAACATGCAACATACAATATTCAATTACTGGCTCTAGAAATGTAACATTTGGCGTCAATAAACAATTGGCCAATAGGAGCTCTTACAGGTAGTTAACGCATTACTGTTATGTTTTTCAAAAACTGCGTCCAATATCACCTTTCTGGCATCCCATTTTTCATTCCTCCTCTCTGCTCTAGCTGCAGGCCCCTCAAGTCACTTCATCATTCAACACTTCCTTGCTTAGAACACATCAGTGGTTCTTAGAACTTCCTTGCTTAGAACTCATCAAGTGTTCTTAGAACTTCCTTGCTTAGAACGCATCAGTGTTATGACTTTTCAAAACAAAAAATACAATTATGCAGAGGTTGGATGCCTGCCTGCCTGCACACTAAACAGAAACAGTGTAGTGTGCAAGCAGCTGTCAGTTTCCGCATGGGGAGGGGCATCACAAAGTCTCCTTTTTTTTTTCTTTTTCTTCTCAACTTTATTTGAAGTGACATGCAGTGGATTGTGCTGCTGTCCGCCGACATGCTGTAACTTCCTTTGAGCTGCAAAAAAATGCAACATGTCTGCATTTTATCACAGCTCACAGCACCGCACCCCTGCGCTGCATTGTAGTGTGAACAAGGCACATAAAAAACAATTGTTTTCTATGTACCCTAGCAGGGACTGACCTTCTTCTAATGTGGAAAAAACTGCCACACTAGTGTGAATGTGCCCTAACACTTTAGATAGATAAGTAATGTAGGAAGAATTGAGGTCTATTGTATATACGTGCATCATACTAAAAAGAGGGACAATTGAGCAGGAGAGTGGCACATAGGAATTTAATTCCAAAAGAGGGACAATCCCTCTATTAAAGGAACAGTTAGATGCTATATATAGACAATATTCCTTTTTTTTTTTGGAGTAGAGCTGAAAGGTTTGAATAGATTCTAGATTCTTTGAAAATGATCTCTAATCTCACACATTTGGAACTTTCCTCTAAACTGAATTTCATACCTCTCAACTTTTTTTTTTTTTTTCGAGAGACTCTTTTGCTCTCCTAAAATAATTTGACATTCGTCTTTATTTTTTGCATGGTTCATAAACATCGTTGCCAGTGCCACATCAGAAAACAAATAGGCTATATATACAGTATTTGCTACCTGTACTATAAAATATGTAGATGTAACGCTCATGCGTTTTTTGTTAGTAAATGGATTTGCAGCTGCAGAATTATTACACTCAGTAGTCATGTAGAGAATGTGTTGAACAACATATCCAACTCTCAGGACTTCATCACTGTGTACAGCCTGTTATGCAAATATACAAACACTCAATATGATGTTCCTGGAGTGATAGAATGTATATGATAGAATAGAGGTGAGAGACAGGCAATAGAATGGTGAGCACTTAGTAGTAGTATTCAGGAGAGTGGTAGGTGATGATAGTATGCAGATAGGTTTTAGCAATCATGTATAGTAACAGGTGGTAGGGGACAGCAGATGAAGTATGCAAGAGAGAGTAACCTAGTGCAATGATAGGTGATGGTAGTCCCAAGAGCTAGCAATCTATGCAGATGATAGAAATAGCTTAGATAGTAATAGTCCCTTTAGTATGCAGTAGTAGATAGTGAAAGTTAGGTTGAGGAAGGAATCCCCTGCGGGGTACTTATCACTAGATGAGTTAGTAGTAGCAAGGTCCAAGAGTAATGGAGTAATCCTGGATCGGAGCGAGGTTCCGGACTTGTTCAGGCAAGGGGAATAGCTTGAAGCTCCGGCAGCATTGGACAAGACAAGGCAACATGCGGTTTGAACGAGCAATGAGTGAGAGAAAGCCGGCGATTGAAATAGCCGCTCATAGCGGCGATCGGCGATGACGTCATTGCCCTTAAAGGTGTATGCGTTCCATTTGGATAGCAAGATGGGACGCAATATTAAGAGAGAAATGTGGAAATAAGGGTACCAGAGGTACCAGAACATTACAGTACCCCCCCCCCCCCTTAAGGCCGGCTCCGGAAGGCCTCTAGAACTGGTTTTTCCGGGTATTTCGAGTGGAAATTGCAAATCAGTCTAGGGGCATGTATATCGGAGGTATCCAGCCAGGTGTCGTCTTGGGGCCCATAGTTCTTCCATCGTACTAGATATTGGAGTCTTCTTCTATGGATACGAGAATCCAGAATCTCCTTTATCTCAAATTCTTCTCCGCCTTCAACTTGTACAGGAGGTGGAGGTGAGATGGTAGGCCTTATTCCTTGGTTAGGAACATGGGGCTTTAGTAGAGACACATGGAAGATGGGATGTATCTTGAGGTCTGTTGGTAATGTGAGTTGTACTGCAGCTTTTCCAATAAGCTTCTTTATTGGGAAAGGTCCCAGGAATAAAGGTCCAAGTTTTTTACTAGGGATCTTTAATCTCAAATTTTTTGTAGAAAGCCAAACAAGATCCCCAATGGCATATTGGGGAGAGGGTTTTCTACGAAGGTCGTAGTACCTCTTTTGTTGGCTATGGGCATGTGAGATGGTGGTGTTGAGTAAACCCAGGGAATCCTTTATTTGGGTAAGATAATCAGAGGCCACTGGATTACTTGATGGCAAGATACGTGGTGGAAGAAGTGTGGGATGAAACCCATAGTTTAAGTAGAATGGACTTTGTTTAGTAGTGCTGTGGGTCGCGTTGTTATAGGCGAATTCCGCCAGCGGGAGGAGGTCCACCCAATCGTCCTGTAGATATGAAGTATAGCAACGTAGATATTGCTCAATGCACTGGTTGACTCTTTCTGTCTGTCCGTTGGTCTGAGGGTGGTAAGGAGAAGTAAGTTTTCGCTCTATTCGTAGAATCTGACATAGAGCTTGCCAAAACTTTGAGATAAACTGTGAACCACGGTCAAACAGAAGTGTTTTTGGAATACCATGTAACTTAAAGACATGTTTCACAAGTAATTCCGCTGTTTGCTTGGATGAAGGTAGTCTTCGGATAGGAATGAAATGTGCCATCTTGGTCAGATGGTCCACTGACACTAAAATGGTGTTGAATCCTTTGGAAGGTGGTAGTTCTACTATAAAGTCTAAGGACACCACTTCCCATGGAACCTGTGGTATTGGTAAACTACAAAGTAGACCCGATGGTTTTGTAGTGTCAATTTTGGACCTTGCACAGATGTCACAAGATGAAACGAACTTTTGTACGGTCGTCTTCATGTCAGGCCGCCAAAATTGCCTAGTAAGTAAATTGAATGTTTTAGTCATACCCATATGTCCTGTCATAGGTACATCATGCGACAATTCCAAGATCTTGGTTCGCATAGTAGGGGGTATGTATAGTTTATCGTTGTAATAGAGGAAGCCTTCTGCATCAGCATTTAGTTGTGGTGGAGGTGAATCCAGTCCTATGCTGTGCAAAATCTCTTCCTTCAGGGAACGGACAACACCGACAATACGTTCATAGGGTATTATAGGAACTGAGGGAACCTCGGCGTAGCTATCTTCAGTTAATCGTGAAAGCGCATCCCCTTTTTTATTTTTGTCTGCAGGTGTATAGGTCACTAGAAAATTAAATCTCAAAAAGAATAATGACCATCGTACCTGCCGGTGGGAAAGAGTTCTATTAGTCTGAAGGTATTGAAGGTTTTTGTGATCTGTGTATATAAGGATTGGCAATCGAGTACCCTCAAGTAGGTGTCGCCAATTCTCTAATGCCAGTTTTATGGCTAGTAACTCTTTTTCACCCACTGGGTAATTCACCTCGGGGCTGCTTAGTGACTTTGAGAAGAAAGCAACTGGGTGAAGTGGTGAAGTGTTTGTTGGTTGTTGTGAGAGAACTGCTCCTACTGCCATATTTGACGCATCTACCTCCAAAATATATTGAAGGGATGGGTCTGGATGGCGTAGTATGGGAGCAGAAGTAAAGCTTGATTTCAACAAGCAGAAAGCTCCATTTGCTTCTTCTGACCATTTGAATTGTTTTTTTGTACTTGTGAGTTGTGTGAGAGGTCTCACAATAGCAGAGAAGTTCTTGATGAACTTTCTATAGTAGTTAGAGAATCCGAGGAATCTTTGTAATGCTTTGCGAGTTGTTGGCACAGGCCAATCTAGAATACAGGATATTTTGCTCATGTCCATTTTGATTCAATTTTTGGATATAATGTATCCTAGGAATAGTACTTCCTCTTTATGAAATAACCATTTTTTTAATTTAACCTATAAATTATGTGCAAGTAGTCTTGACAACACGAGTCTTACATGTTTTATGTGTTCAGATAAGGAATGAGAATAAATAAGTATATCGTCCAGATATACTACAACACAAACATCAAGCAAGTCTCTGAATATGTCATTTATAAATCGTTGGAAGGCTGCGGGAGCATTACACAACCCAAATGGCATCACGATGTACTCAAACAGTCCGTATCTGGTTCTGAATGCTGTCTTCCATTCATCCCCGTCACGGATTTGAATTAAGTTGTATGCCCCTTTTAGGTCCAATTTAGAAAAGTAGGAAGCTCCGCGCACCTGTTCTATAAGTTCAGGAATAAGAGGTAAAGGATAACGATCCTTTATTGTAATGGTATTTAATTGTCTGAAATCAATAATAGGCCTGAGACTTGAATCTTTATTGCGGACAAAGAAGAGTCCTGCAGCAGTGGAGGAAGTAGAAGGTCTGATGAATCCTTTCACCAAATTTTCATCCAAGTATTCCTTGAGATGAGAGAGTTCATCCTGTGAAAGAGGATAAACGTGACCAAAAGGCAATTTGCTATTAGGGAGTAGATCGATACAACAATCATAGTCCCTATGGGGAGGCAACACTTGAGCGTTTTTCTCAAGGAAGACTTCCGACAAATCCTGATAACATATGGGTATAATCTCATCCGACACCACAGACAGGATCCTTCCATGTGATGAGAGATTACACGTGGTTTCGCAGTAGTGAGAAGAGAAGGTTAGAGTTCTTGTTTTCCAATCGATGATTGTGTAACCAGGGAAGTCCCAAAATAATGGGAAAATGTGGTGAGGTCAGTACATCAAAAGTGGTGGTCTCCACATGAGACCCGTCAGCAGTGACAAGGAGTGCCTGTGTCTGATTAGTGATGGGACCAGAGGATAACGGAATACCGTTAATGAAACTAACAGAGACAGGTTTAAGTTTTGAAATAATAGGTATTTTATTTAAGGTAACAAAACAAGTATCAATGTAGTTCCCACAAGATCCTGTGTCGACCATAGCCTTGGTGGTGATCCTAGTTTGGTCCCACTGTAATGTCAAATGAATAAAAAGATAAGGATTAGAAAATGAAGTTGTTAGTCCCCCTAGCAAGACATTTGAACACTCACCCTCTTTTTTGCGGACAAGGGGACAGCCGTTTATCAAATGATCCGGGGATGCGCAGTACGTGCAGAGATGTTCGGTTTTCCTCCTGGCACGTTCGGAAAAGGTCAAAGGTGGGCGTATCATTCCTACCTCCATAGGAGTAGGGTCAACAGGCGACATCCGAGAAGGACTGGACAATGGCAATCCCATCTTCTCAGCCTTTCTTTCTCGCAGTCGTCTGTCAATATTGATACTGGTCTGTATCAGGCCATCCAAGGTGTCAGGTAAATCCGCTCGGGCGAGCTCGTCTTTAACGGCTTCTGATAGGCCGAGTCTGAACTGCGTTCGCAAGGATGTGTCATTCCACCCTGAATCAAGGGACCATCTTTTGAAATCTGCCACGAAGTCCTCAACAGGTCTCCTTCCTTGTTTTAAAGCCCTCAATTGGGTATCAGCAGTACTCTGCCTATTGGGGTCTTCATATAAACTAGCGAGTTGCGCTAGGAATAAAGGATAGGAGTTAAGAAGTGGGTCATCTTTCTCAAAGAGAGAGTCTGCCCAGGCCCGGGGATCACCGTCAGATAGGAAATAGTGGTACAGACTTTGATTTGGTCAGTGGGGTAGGTATGAGGTTTCAACAAGAATAGCAATCGACATGCGTTTTTAAATTCACGAAATTTACTCCGATCACCAGTAAACACTAGAGGAGGGTTTATCTTAGGCTCACGGGGCTAAGCAGCAGAGAGCTGCGCAAGACGGCCAACCTGCTGTCTTAAAGCCTGATTTTCGTTTTTTACCTCTGTAAGAGCAAGTATCAATGCATCTACTTGTTGTTTTAATTGCATTACTTGAGTGGGTAATTCTGCTGAATCCATATTTTTTCAGGGCTCGTTCAATCTGTAACGCTCATGCGTTTTTTGTTAGTAAATGGATTTGCAGCTGCAGAATTATTACACTCAGTAGTCATGTAGAGAATGTGTTGAACAACATATCCAACTCTCAGGACTTCATCACTGTGTACAGCCTGTTATGCAAATATACATACACTCAATATGATGTTCCTGGAGTGATAGAATGTATATGATAGAATAGAGGTGAGAGACAGGCAATAGAATGGTGAGCACTTAGTAGTAGTATTCAGGAGAGTGGTAGGTGATGATAGTATGCAGATAGGTTTTAGCAATCATGTATAGTAACAGGTGGTAGGGGACAGCAGATGAAGTATGCAAGAGAGAGTAACCTAGTGCAATGATAGGTGATGGTAGTCCCAAGAGCTAGCAATCTATGCAGATGATAGAAATAGCTTAGATAGTAATAGTCCCTTTAGTATGCAGTAGTAGATAGTGAAAGTTAGGTTGAGGAAGGAATCCCCTGCGGGGTACTTATCACTAGATGAGTTAGTAGTAGCAAGGTCCAAGAGTAATGGAGTAATCCGGTAGCGAGATACTGGATCGGTAGCGAGGTTCCGGTCTTGTTCAGGCAAGGGGAATAGCTTGAAGCTCCGGCAGCATTGGACAAGACAAGGCAACATGCGGTTTGAACGAGCAATGAGTGAGAGAAAGCCGGCGATTGAAATAGCCGCTCATAGCGGCGCCCGGCGATGACGTCATTGCCCTTAAAGGTGTATGCGTTCCATTTGGATAGCAAGATGGGACGCAATATTAAGAGAGAAATGTGGAAATAAGGGTACCAGAGGTACCAGAACATTACAGTAGACAGCTATTGCTGACTGCTCCTTCTGAACTTGTTAGTTGACATGCTGCTTTGTGGTTTCTATACTCCTGAGTCACTGAAAATGCAAGCTGTTCTAGAGCCCTAAGTTCACTTTCTGCATACTTATCCCAAGGCAGTGAAATGATTAAAATCAGTGGCTGAGCATAATACTAGGCAATTAGCAAAGTCAGTAGAAAGTAGAAAAGGCAGCCTGCATATTTTTTTACAGAACAAGTTACTTTTGAAGAGCCTGTATTAATTTGCTTTACCTAAGTGTTTAATCGGAATGCCAGTGTTTTTCTTCAGACAGACAAAAAAGCCCTGAGTGGACTCTAGTATATCTTACTGACACGTCTTTCAGTGTTAAACGCACCTCAGACATTGCAAAAAATCTAATTTAATGACTTAGATAAGCAATATGAACCTGCTGGTTCTGCGCATGCCCAGAAGCTGTTCTAATGCATTCAGCAGGAAATGACGAGGGACACCAGTCCAGGCGCATTGACTCCTGGGATTGATGACACTCATCTCCCAGGAGTCAATGCAAAGGAGGAAGTGACATCGGGGGCCGTGGCCACAGAGGGAGGAAGTAGAAGTAAGGTAAGTTCGTTTTCAGAAAAAATCAGGTAAGTGAAACAAACAAAAAAAAAATAACTATCCAATTCTTTTTCAGGTTGTTTTAATCTACCAGAAACTGCAAAGAGGAAAAATAGAGTGGAACTCCGCTTTAAAGTAGGCAGATGAGATCTCCTCCATGTGTTTCCCATTAACTCACTGGGAACCAATTGTGGGTTACATAGGAGGCCTACCCTGGGGTGGGGTCTTCCGGGCTACACCAGGTGATGACTAAGGTTACTCATTCTAGCACAGGGGTTACACCTTACCCGAAGGCATGCTCGCCAGTGCCTGGGACCAGGCGAGAGCCACGGTCATGTGAAAGTTAAACATTAAAGTAGTCCCCCAACTGAGCCACTTGTGTGTAGTGCTGCATGCGGAGTTCTTCCAAAGATGCTGTCTGTTGTCCTACACACTTGAACAGTTGTATGTGTTGCATTGGGAGGGGCATGCAGAGCCTATGCCCAGTCCACTAGTCAGCATACCTCTGTTACCTTACTTCCAGTAACAGAATGGGCCCCCGTTGAGCACTTAGTGCAGACCTTATGCGGGCTCCACTTAACCCTTCTCGTTCCGTACCAAGTGACCAGGTATTAGATCTCCATAACCCTACTCCACTCCCAGTGACTGACAGACAGCTAGGGAGGGAGCCGAAACACAGGACCCCCTCACTACTGAAGGAACTGTCACCTAACCAGGTACCACGCCAACAATGGTTGCAGTTCTTCTTGCTGTTAATCGTGATAACTCCCTTCTCTCCTTAGTGTAGTAGCTTAGCCTTTTGTTGTTGATGTGTTGCAAGAATCCCTAGTGTGCTGCTGTAGACTCAGACCCCTTAATGAACACCAGGACCTTGCATGCACCCCTTGAGTAACCTCAGACCAGGCTTTACATGGTTAAACAACTTTGGCATGGCATACATAAAATGGCAAAACTTCCTTTTTCTAACTAACTAAGCAGCGGCTGCCCCAGCGTATCTGCACCTATTCTTATGGGTGAAGTCCTTAACTGGCACGTCTTTACTAAAGTAGTCCATGGCTTGGGTGTCTTCTGAAAGGTCGGTGCTCTGTAGACGAACTGCTAGGTTCCTGTTCTTTAGCCCACTACCCCACTCTCTCTTAGGACCTGAAACCCTGCCTTTTATATGTCACAGGACAGGGGGCTGAACCCCAAAAAAAGCCTGCAAACATGAGCAGGGAATGCAAAGCAGAGTTAAATCCTTCCCCTAGCCTGGGCAGCAACAACAGTTTAGCTAAATAAACACAGCAGGTAATCTGCCTACAAGCTGAAATGCCACCTTATATAGTCATTGGTTACACAGGGTTCTTAAAAAATCCTAGTTCTCATTTACTAGCAGTTCCAGGGTGTATGCCAAATATTAGTGGGCCAACTAAACTTGTCTTAGATTTTAAAACCTCCAGGTCCTAGTATACACATCCTTCCAGAAACCTCCATTTTGTGCAATCCCCTGCTTGTAGATCCCAGTCCACTATAGCAATGCTTGCAGTGCATGGTAAAACCCCTATTCCTGCCTTCAATTGCCATGTAGTGGCATTTGCAAACTAGATTCCCTGGGTTCCAAGCCTGCAAGTGCCGTATTTCTTTCCTTTAAGCCCTTTGCTTCTGTGCACAGTGCAGAAATTGGATATCAGAGGATTGCAGAACCAATGAATTACCATTGTATTCAGTGCTGACATTTTCCAAAATAATCTGGAGTAAGTAGCCTGTGCTGCCGAGAGGATTTTGTGTGTGTGTAAAGTATTAGGGAAGGTAAGACCTAAAATTGTCAGATGATGCAGTTGAAGTAAAATGCTGCCTGTGTGGATATTTTGCTCTGCAGAGCAGCAAACTGTTGGTGAGGGGTAAATTGCTGCTGGAGAGGGTTAGCAACTAGGGATAGACCGATATGTTTTTTTCAGGGCCGATACCGATATTTTGGTCACAACGTATCGGTATCGGCCATTATGGGCCGATATTTTGTACATTTAAAATCTGGTACTGAACATCTTAATTTTTGTTTATTGCTTAATGTCTGGCTTGATGGCACCCTGTGGTGGGTGGCTGGCTGGCTGGCACTCTGCGGTGGGTGGCTGGCTGGCTGGCACCCTGTGGTGGGTGGGTGGCTGGCTGGCTTGCGCCCTGTGGTAGGTGGGTGGCTGGCACTGTGGCCTGTGGGTGGCTGGCTGGTACAGGGCCTGTGGGTGGCTGGTACAGTGCCTGTGGCTGGCTGGTACAGGGTCTGTGGGTGGCTGGCTGTCTGGCACCCTGTCTGTGGGTGGCTGGCTGTCTGGCACCCTGTGGTGGGTGGCTGGTTGTCTGGCAACCTGTGGTGGGTGGCTGGCTGGCTGGCACCCTATGGTGGGTGGGTGGTTGGCACAGGGGCTGTGGGTGGCTGGCTGGTACAGGGCCTGTGGGTGGCTGGCTGGCTGGTACAGGGTCTGTGGGTGGCTGGCTGGCTGGTACAGTGCCTGTGGCTAGCAGGTACAGGGCCTGTGGCTGGCTGGCTGGTACAGGGCCTGTGGATGTGGGTGGCTGGCTGGCACCGGGCTGCTGTGGGTGGGTGTATGGCTGTGATACACTCCCGCAAGACTAATCCCAACTCCAGACAAGGCTATCCAAGGCAAGGGAGGCAGCCTAAGAAGGCAGAATGACGTCACAAAAATATCGGCAATATCGGCCCCGTTCCAGGGCCGATACAGATATATAGGGGAAAGTGCATATCGGCCTTGCCGATGATCGGTCTATCCCTATTAGAAAACACTAATGGAAAAAATGGTGCTGGGAATGATGGGCGACTGGTGTTTAAAGTGTATGCAGTACATATGCAGTACATCTTAGCAATACACATTGCCTTGTGCTCCAAGTACAAATTTTACAAATTTCTCTGGTATTACAAGTACACAAAAATACCTGTGGATTTTGCCAAAAATCCAAAGAACTCCCATCTACCTGTAGTGAGCTGACAAAACTACCTCTGCTGGAATGAAACCTCAAACAATGTTGTCATCCCTGCCAGAGTTCTCCCCTGCTGAACCACAGGACAACCCCCAAATGTGTTAGTATGGTATAAAGTTAGGGACAGGAGAATGTGTTCTTCATCAGGGGGGAAATCAGGATGAATATCTCCCAGGAAGCAGGAAGTAGTAGAAGGATAGTCCTGACTGACAGAGCTAAAGTGTTTGTTACCCTGAAAAAAAAATAAAAAATTGATCCCATTCCTTTAAAGCATGTTACACAGCACAGTGCTTGTGCTGTGTAATTTGGCCCCCTGTTTCACCTAAAAAACCTGGCTGATCCTGCCTGGTTTTGCCCTCTCCTCTGTAAACTGACCATGGTTTATCATGACTGCTCAGCCCTGATACCGTGGTCAGGTTACATGGTAGGTATCAGCAGCCCTGCTCTGTCCTTCTCTGTTCTCCTCTCCCCTCTCTGCCTATCTGCTCCTTACAGTGCCTGCCTCCTCCCCTCCTGCTGCTTTGAAAACTATAATATATTCATTATATCCCCTCTGTTATATAACCATATGTGTCCCAGGGTCTGATCTATAAAAAAATTCAGATTCTACCTTATATCAGAGCTTCTCCTGGCGCTCCAAACACTCACCTGTCTCCTTGGCTCTCTCTCCTCTCTCCTCCCTTCCTCCCTGGTGGACGTCAGCAGGAGTGCCCAGCCCCGCCCGCTATAGCTGTCAGGTGGGGAGAGGAGAGAGCGGAGGAGTCGAGTGAGCACCGGGAGATGCTCTGATATAAGGTATAATCTCCATTTTTTTATATAGATTAGATACCGGGACACATATTTTTAAATAACAGAGGGAATGGCATGAATAATAGCTTAACAACCACTTTAAGTGTTCACTGTGTCCACTAGTGTGTGCTTGCAATGCAGTCCATACACCTAGATTGCCTTTAGATAAAAATGCCCTAATCTTTATGGTTATTCCAGTCTGAATAATATATTACCACTCACATTTTCCATTAATTTGCAGACCTCTTGTAAATGTAAAATGGATTGATAGGATGAGGTCAGACTTACAAAACCAATATGTGTACTTTTTATGAAACTACACTTTACCAATATTTTGGATTTTATATATGTATAAAATCTTGATAAAACTCTTTCCAATAAAAGGTGCAACATCGAAGCATGTAAATGTCAACAGTGCAACATCAGATATCCTCCTTTAAGTTAACACACAGTCATACAACGAGGTCAGACTGAGTCAGCAAGGTGTTAAAACCAACATTGATGGAGGGAGAAAGATTTTATAAGGGTTTTCATGTAAAGTAGGGAGGTTTACTTGGTATGGTTAGGAAAGTTTAAATCACCTAAATGGGCTAAATTTAGGGCAAAACCCAACTAAACTACATTGTTAAGTCACATTAGGATTTCAAGGAACGTGATTTTTTATTTTTTTTTATAGATGAACAGGCTTTCTAGACAGATATTGATAATGTATTAAATACAGTACACATTAGTTGGTGTATTACAATTCCCCAAATGCACCCTGTCATACCCTCCACATTCTTCTCCTGCACATATGGTCCCCTCCCCCATCATATGCTCCACACCCTTCACCTGAACAAACTACCCCCCCTCCCCTTCCTCCCACTGTACCGTCTACACTCCTTTCCCACACAAATGCTATCCAGTCATACCATCCGCATTGCTCTTCTGCACACTCTACCCAATACAACTCTTCTTCAGCATTGTTTCTAATATCCCCAACCTTACCTGTTCTGAAACTGGCACACTTTTGCTAGTATTAATAAAAGGTGAGCACAGTGCAAATGAACTACCACATTGAAATGCATCTAAACTAAGTATAAGTGCCCTGTATTACTATCTCTTTTATTGATACAAACAGTAGATCCCCAGTAGACTAGTAACAGGGTATATTGGTGCAGCGATAGGCGTGCACATGCCTAATCATCCCGTGCACAGCTGCCCTGTCCTCTGGTACCAGTGTCCCAACACCACAACCACCCACATCCGTGGTGTATAGTGCTTTGGGACCCCAAGTCCCCACCTCCTGCCTATCAGACCCATGTAGCATAGAGCCAAGTGTTCTGTAGCTCTGTGTTATACAGGTCTAGTAGGCGGAACTATACAGGGCAAAGCAACATGCAAGTGTTCTCCCGATTGAGCGGTGCATGTATAGTAGTGGCTGCACTGCTGGAAAGCATTTATGAAAAGGTGTGAGTCGTGTATGGAAGGTTGAGGATGGGGCGGTTTGTGAAAGAGGCAGCCATGGGAAGCTTGGGGGTGTTGTACAGATTTGAGAACTGGGAAGGAGGGGGGGGGGGATTTGTGTAGAGGGGAAAACTGTGGAGGTGGCAGGCTGAGCAAAGTGAGAGATGGGGAGGTTGTGCAGAGGTAGGAGAAATGGGGGGAGGTGGGATTTTGACAGGTGGTACAAAGATAAGCTGTGGATGAGAAGTTCATAGGTGAGCTGTGAATGGTGGGAGAAGTGGTGAGCTGTGGATGATGGGGTTCATAGGTGAGCTAAAGATGATGGGGTTCATAGTTGAGCTATGGATGATGGGGTTCATAGATGAAATGTGGATGATAGGGTTCATAGGCGAGCTGTGGAAGGTGGGAGAAGAGGTGAGCTGTGGATGAGGTGGAGAAGAGGCAAGATTTTTTTTCATAGGTGAGCTGTAGATGATGGGGTTCATAGGCGAGCAGTGGATGGTGGGGTGCATAGGTGAGCTGTGGATGATGGGGTCATTGGTGAGCTATGGATGATGGGGTTCATAGGTGAGCTGTGGATGATGGGGTTCACAGGTGAGCTGTGGATGATGGGGGTTCATTGGAACGCTGTAGATGATGGGGTATACAGGTGAGCTGTAGATGATGGGGTTCAAAGGTAAGCTGTGGACAGTGGAAGAAGAGGTAAGCTGTGGATTGTGGGGTGCATAGGTGAGCCGTGAATTGTGGGGTGCATAGGTGAGCTCTGGGTGGGCGGAGATGAGGTGAGCTGGGAACCGGGGGAGAAGAGATGAGCTGCAGACAGGAGTAGAAGGGGTGAGATTTGGACAGGAGTAGAAGAGGTGAGCTGTGGATAGTGAGTTGTGGATGATGGAGTTCATAGGTGAGCTATGGATGGTAGGGTTCAAAGGTGAGCTGTGGGTGGGGAAGAAAAGGTGAGCTGTGAACCAGGGGAGAAGAAGTAAGCTATGAATGATGGGGTTAATAGAATAGTTGTGGAAGGGGGGAGAAGAAGTGAGCTGTAAATGGTGGGAGAAAAGGTGAGATGTGAATGGTGGGGTGAATAGGTGAGCTGTGAATGATGGGGTGAATAGGTGAGCTGTGGATAGTGGGTTGCTGCATACATAGGTAGGCTGCGGATTGTGAGGTTCATAGGTGAGCTGTGAACTGTGGGAGACGTGGTGAGCTGTGGATGATGGGGTTCATAGGTGAGCTAAAGATGATGGGGTTCATAGGTGAGCTGTGGATGATGGGGTTCATAGGTGAAATGTGGATGATAGGGTTCATAGGCGAGCTGTGCAAGGTGGGAGAAGAGGTGAGCTGTGTATGAGGTGGAGAAGCGGCAAGCTTTGGATGATGGGATTCATAGGTGAGCTGTAGATGATGGGGTTCATAGGCGAGCAGTGGATGGTGAGGTGCATAGGTGAGCTGTGGATGATGGAGTCATTGGTGAGCTGTGGATGATGGGGTTCATAGGTGAGCTGTGGATGATGGAGTTCACAGGTGAGCTGTGGATGATGGGGTTCATTGGTAAGCTGTGGATGATGGGGTTCACAGGTGAGCTGTAGATGATGGGGTTCATAGGTAAGCTGTGGACATTGCAAGAAGCGGTAAGCTGTGGATTGTGGGGTGCAGAGGTGAGCTGTGAATTGTGGGGTGCATAGGTGAGCTGTGGGTGGGCGGAGGTGAGGTGAGCTGTGAACCGGGGGAGAAGAGATGAGCTGCCGACAGGATTAGAAGAGGTGAGATTTGGACAGGAGTAGAAGAGGTGAGCTGTGGATAGTGGTGTACATAGGTGAGTTGTGGATAATGGAGTTCATAGGTGAGCTGTGGATGATGGGGTTCATAGGAGATCTTTGGATGGTGGGGTGAATAGGTGAGCTGTGGATAGTGGGTTGCTGCATGCATAGGTAGGCTGCGGATGATGGGGTTCATAGGTGAGCTGTGAATGGTGGGAGAAGTGGTGAGCTGTGGATAGTGGGTGAAGAGGTGAGCTCTGAATGGTGGGATGAATAGGTAAGCTGTGGATGGTGAAGTGAACAGGTGAGCTGTGGATGGCAGGATGCTGCATGCATAGCTGAGCTGTGGACGGTGGAAGAAGAGGTGAGCTGTGGATGATGGAATGCACCTTTACCATATTCCATCATTTGGCGCTGCCTTACTTCTCTCCCCCCAAAGGAGGGCAAGTTTGGGGGATAGGGACTTGGCTGGAGAAGGGGAGTTCCTGCACCTATTGTCTGAGGAAAAAAAGCCATATATACACTATATTACCAAAAGTATTGGGACGTCTGCCATTACATGCACATGAACTTTAATGGCATTTTAGTCCATAAGCAGTCTTAGTCTTTGCAGCTTTTCAACGGCTTCAACTCTTCTGGGAAGCCTGTCCACAAGGTCTAGGAGTGTGTAAATGGGAAAGTTTGACCATTGTTCCAGAAGCGCATTTGTGAGTTCAGACACTGATGTTGGAGAAATGGCCTGGCTCACAGTCTCTGCTCCAATTCATCCCAAAGGTGTTCTATCGGGTTGAGATCACCCCAAACTCGCTCATCCATGTCTTTATGGACCTTGGTTTGTGCTTTTGGTAATATAGTGTCTGTGTGTGTATATGTATGTATGTGTATATATATATATATATATATATATATATATATATATATATATATACATACAGTATCTCACAAAAGTGAATACAACCCTTACATTTTTGTAAATATTTTATTATATTTTTTCGTGTGACAACACTAAAGAAATGACACTTTGCTACAATGTAAAGTAGTGAGTGTACAGCTTGTATCTCAAAAAAACTCAACATACAGCCATTAATGTCTAAACCGCTGGCAACGTAAGTGAGTACACCCCTAAGTCAAAATGTCCAAATTGAGCCCAAAGTGCCAATATTTTGTGTGGCCAACATTATTTTCACAGGTTGCCACTGGAGTCCTCTTCCACTCCTCCATGATAACATCACTGAGCTGGTGGATGTTCGAGACCTTGCGCTCCTCCAACTTCCATTTGAGGATGCCCCACAGATGCTCAATAGGGTTTGGTGGTTGTCTTGGAGGTGTGTTTTGGGTCGTTATCCTGTTGAACTACTGCCCTGCGGCTCAGTCTCCGAAGGGAGGGGATCCTTTAGTATGTCACAGTACATGTTGGCATTCCTGGTTCCCGCAATGAACTGTAGCTCCCCAGTGCCGTTAACACTCATGCAGCCCTAGACCATGACTCTCCTACCACCATGATTGACTATAGGCAAGACACACTTGTTTTTGTACTTCTCACCTGGTTGCTGCCACACACGCTTGACACCATCTGAACCAAATAAGTTTATCTTGGTCTCATCAGACCACAGGAAATGGTTCCAGTAATCCATGTCCTTAGTCTGCTTGTCTTCAGCAAACTGTTTGCAGGCTTTCTTGTGCATCATCTTTATACAAGGCTTCCTTCTGGGATGACAGCCATGCAGACCAATTCGATGTACGGCGTATGGTCTGAGCACTGACAGGCTGACCCCCCACCCCTTCAACCTCTGCAGCAATGCTGGCAGCACTCATACGTCTATTTCCCAAAGACAAATTCTGGATATGATGCTGAGCACATGCACTCAACTTCTTTGGTCGTCCATGGCAAGGCCTGTTCTGAGTGGAACCTGTCCTGGTAAACCGCTGTATGGTCTTGGTCACTGTGATGCAGCTCAGTTTCAGGGTCTTGGCAATCTTCTTATAGCCTAAGCCATCTTTATGTATAGCAACAATTATTTTTTTCAGATCCTCAGAGAGTTCTTTGCTATGAGGTGCCATGTTGCATTTCCAGTGACCAGTATGAGAGAGTGAGAGCAATAAAACCAAATTTAACACACCTGCTCCCCATTCACACATGAGACCTTGTAACACTAACGAGTCACATGACACCGAGGAGGGAAAATGACTAATTGGGCCCAATTTGGACATTTTGACTTAGGGGTGTACGCACTTTTGTTGCCAGCTGTTTAGACATTAATGGCTGTGTGTTGAGGTATTATGAGGGGATAGCAAATTTACACTGTTATACAAGCTGTACACTCACTACTTTACATTGTAGCAAAGTGTCATTTCTTCAGTGTTGTCACATGAAAATATATAATAAAATATTTACAAAAAGGTGAGGGGTGTACTCACTTTTGTGAGATACTCTATCTATCTATCTATCTATCTATCTATCTATCTATCTATCTATCTATCTATCTATCTATCTATCTATCTATCTATCTATCTATCTATCTATCTATCTATCTATCTATCTATCTATCTATCTATCTATCTATCTATCTATCTATCTATCTATCTATCTATCTATCTATCTATCTATCTATCTATCTATCTATCTATCTAATATACACAGTATGTATATATATTTATATAGACAGAAAATACACACACATGCACATGTGTGTTGAAGCTTTGGGGTGCACACCCTAATGCAGTAGGCTGCACGGGTGCAGCAATGGACAGCCATGCTTAGAGCACTCTGCAGGCACAGGATCACCTGTTACAGCCATTTAGTTGGCAACTATCCTGGAAATGGAGGAGAAATACAGAACAGTTTAGAAGAGTCACAGCACTCTTGCAGCTCTGCAGCTGGCCACGGTCATGGCTTACACATCTAACTACAGAGCTGTTAATTACTGTGCACAAATACCCCGTGAGTGCTATGTATTAAAGGAGTTTTTTTATTGTTCATCCTTGAGCTCTCTTTTTCTCTGTTTGTTTTGTATTTAAAGCACATGTAAACCCTTATCATCTTATACCTTATAAAACAATCCATTCAGTTTAAAATAGAAATGAAAGGTAAAACATTTGTGTATAGAAATAAAAAAAAAAAACACTATAAATACCTTTTTTCTCCTTTTTTTATAACTAATAACATTTCCTCTGATCTCAGCTGCAAAAGAGTTTGGGAGAGGAGAAAGAGCAGCACACTGAGCTTCCAAGTGAAAAGCTGTGCAGGAGCGGTGTGTCAGGACAAGTCTGAATATTGGAGGAGAGCAGGCCGAGTTGGCAGCATAGATAGAGAACTTACCGCAATGTGTTCTCCGGCTTAGTGTGGTCAGTTTTAGTAGGAAAGCAGAGGGACTGGCAGAAACACCGGGGATTTCACACAAAGGAAGCAATACAAAGAGAATAGGATAATTCTTCATACAAGTGCATGGTACAGCAGGCACATATTAGGAATATGATATGTTGGGTTTACATACTCTTTAAGCCTTCAAGCATCCCTTTTGCTGTATTGAAGGGAGCTGCAGGATTTTCATTTGGTAGTATCTTTAGGAAACTCAATATTAACCCTTTCCTTGATCTGTGTCTACTTTAACCTGCAAATCATTGATGGGATAATTAACAATTCACGGTTTGATTTTTCATGACATTTGAGTAAATAAAGTGAGCTTGTCATGAAAGACGTACCGTATGGGGCCTACCACTGCTGTTCTCCTCTTAAAAAATACTTGTCAGCTGCCTGTGTTTGGCATCAATAATGTGTGAGTCACAAATCCAGAATATGCATGTTGTAAATGAATGTTAAAAAGTGTTTCATTTCTAAAGGGGGGCGCACCTTATACGGTATTAATAACTTAGGGTAAATGACAAGCAACTTGGCATGATTCAAGCCAGGAAAAGGAGGCAAGCCTTGGTGGGTCTACCTCCTCACAGCACTGACCTGGAGCTTGAACCCTTTGGGGTGACAGGCAACTCCCTAATAAAACTTTCTGGAATCCCTCTCAGGCTGTGTCTGCTATTTGTTCAGATTCCAAACATTTTGTATTATGCTTCATTGCTTCATTCCAAGTGTCCAGCTGGAGGAGGCGCGCTATGAGCTGTGAGACGGACGTGCGGGGAAGGTGCTGAGAGGAGAGACTGGAAGCTGTATGTGTGGGCAGCGTGTGCAGCGCTGTGAGTGTGTGTGTGTGTGTGAAGGAGCTGCGGGGGGGACGTGCGGGAGACCTCCTGGGGGGAATCCTGTGACACCTGGGACCACCAAACGGCAGCGAAGGACGGTCAGGGGGGCTTAAGGACTGGGAGTGAGCTGGTGACCCGGAACAGCAGCACATGCGTAGGTGACCAATCAGCTGTTCGGCAGCTGGTGGGGGGAACCAGAGGGACTAGCTAGGGACTGTAGGTGACTGACTGTGCTCTGCAACTGACTGTGCTCTGCGACTGTGACTGACTGCTCTGCGACTGACTGCTGGGCGACTGACTGCTCTGGGCGACTGACCGGGCTGTGCGACTGTGAGTGTTGTGCGACTGTGCTCTAAGACAGCGACTGACCAGGCTGTGCGACTGACCTGGCTGTGCGACTGTGAGTGTTGTGCGACTGACCGGGCTGTGCGACTGTGAGTGTTGTGCGATGGACCGGGCTGTGCAACTGACCAGGCTGTGCGACTGACCGGCCTGTGCGACTCACCGGCCTGTGCGACTGTGAGTGTTGTGCGACTGTGAGTGTTGTGCGACTGTAAGTGTTGTGCGACTGTGAGTGTTGTGCGACTATGAGTGTTGTGAGACTGAGTGTTAGGCGACTGTGAGTGTTGTGCGGCTGACCGGGCTGTGCGACTGTGAGTGTTGTACGACTGTGAGTGTTGTGTGACTGAGTGTTGTGCGACTGTGAGTGTGGTGCGACTGTGAGTGTGGTGTGACTGTGAGTGAGGTGCTGTGGTGCGACTTTGAGTGTGGTGCGACTGTGAGTGTGGTGCGACTGAGTGTGGTGCGACCGTGAGTGTTGTGCGACTGAGTGTCAAGTGAGTGTAGCGGAGTGCCAGAGGGTGAGAAGGTAGAGTTAGGAAGCCAGGAAACAGCCACACAGGATAGACTTAAATTACTGAATCCCCATTAGATTAGATTAGTAGGTACAATGCCCAGTGGGTGTGGAGATGCAATTCGGTGTACATCTTGTGATATGTATGCGTTCATCGATCATGCGAGGGCAAATATAAATGCGCAAAATGTAAGCATGTTGCTTCCCTGGAAGCTCAGGTCCTGAATCTAGGGAAGCAGCTGGCAACACTGAGCCGAATGTCCATGCCAGAGGAGAGCCAGGATCGTACCCGTCAGGCGCAGGCAGGGGCCTGTGCAGAGGTGGGCGGAGTATTGGAGGTGCAGGCATCAGAGCAGAGTAGAGAGGTGACAGTTAGGAGGGGTAGAAGGGGACAAGGCAAGGAGGCCAATCCTGGGCTGAAGCACTCAAATAGATACGCCCCGTTGCGTGATGTTGGGGAAACCAGTCAGGAACCAGCATTGCTGGAGCAGAGCGATGCCCCTAGCTGCCACGGGAAGAACTCCTCCAGTGAGGCCGGGAGAAAGGGAAAGGAAAGACAGGTGCTGGTGGTAGGAGACTCAATTATTAGAAGGACAGACAGTGCAATCTGTCACAAAGACCGTGAGCGCCGAACAGTCTGTTGTTTACCGGGAGCTCAGGTTCGGCACATCGCGGATCGGATGGACAGATTATTGGGTGGGGCTGGGGAAGACCCAGCTGTCATGGTACACGTGGGTACCAATGACATATGCAGAGGAAGATGGAGAGTCCTAAACGATTTCAGGGACTTAGGCGCTAAGCTGAGGAGTAGGACCTCCAAGGTAGTATTTTCAGAAATACTACCTGTACCTCGAGCCAAACCAGAGAGGCAGCGGGAGATTAGGGAAGTTAACAAGTGGCTGAGGAGCTGGTGTAGTAAGGAGGGTTTTGGGTTCCTGGAGAACTGGGCCGACTTCTCAGTCGGCAACCGGCTCTATGGTAGGGACGGATTGCACCTAAATGGTGAGGGTGCAGTCGTACTGGGTGAGAAGATGGCCCAAAAGTTAGAGGGGCTTTTAAACTAGGTGATGGGGGGGAGGGTACAGATGTAGAATTAGCCAGTGGAAAGCTAGATTCAGAGGGCAAAAATGGGGACATTAGCGGTAGGGTGTTCGGAGCTCCTAAACCCAGGGTGGGTATGGGGAAAAATCACAAGAGCAACCTAAAAACATCAAATGAGGATATATGTAAACGGCCAAAATTACGAGGTTTGTATACCAATGCCAGAAGCCTGGCCAGCAAGATGGGAGAGCTGGAGCTGCTGATGTTTGAGGAGGACTTAGATTTTGTGGGAATAACTGAGACTTGGCTCGACAACTCACATGATTGGATGGCGACCATTCAGGGGTATTCCCTTTATCGCAGAGATAGAGAAGGTAAAAAAAGGGGGAGGGGTATGTCTGTATATTAAGAACAGTGTACAGGTAAATATGAGGGATGATATTAATAATGGAGCTATGGACGAAGCAGAATCCCTATGGGTAGAACTTCAAAGGGAAGGCACTGAGGGGAAGGTAGTATTGGGCGTATGCTATAGGCCCCCCAACCTGAGGGAGGAGGGGGAGGCAGACCTCCTTTTACAGATAGGATTGGCAGCAAGGATGGGAAATGTCATTATAATGGGGGACTTTAATTATCCAGATATAGACTGGGCAGAAGCAAGGCTTGGCTGATTACCAACAATACAGACCTGCTCACAGATATAGAAATACGGGTCAACATAGGAAACAGTGACCATAGGTCAATTAGTTTTAGTATTAATCATAGTAATAGGAAACATAAGGGTAATATAAGGACACTGAATTTCAAAAGAGCCAATTTCCCAAAACTGCGCTCTCTGCTAGAAAATATCAAATGGGATAGAACCCTGGGAACAAAGAACACGGAGGAAAAATGGGAGTGCTTCAAGAGCATACTAAACAAGGGGATTGACCAGTGCATTCCAAAGGGAAATAAATTTAAAAGAGCAAAACTAAACCCTGGGTGGCTAAATTCCAACTTAAAAATGCATATTAATGCTAAAGAAAAGGCCTTCAGAAAATACAAGACCGAGGGGTCATTGGCAGCATTCAAGCATTACAAAGAGTGTAAAAAGAAATGTAAAGACGAAATCAGGGCGGCTAAAATAGAACACGAGAGACATATAGCGGAAGAGAGTAAAAAGAACCCCAAGAAATTCTTTAAGTATATAAACAGTAAGAAAGTGAGGCCAGAACACATTGGCCCCATAAAAGACGACAAGGGAGATTTGGCCACAGAGGACAGGGAAAAGGCGGTAGTGTTAAATCATTTCTTCTCTTCAGTCTTCACAAAAGAATTGGGGGGCTACACTAACCCAGCTTGTAAGGCCAAACTAAACAACACACCTCAGGAAGTACCGCCATGGCTATCAGAAGATAGACTTAGAACTAAACTAGAGAAACTTAACATAAATAAATAACCGGGACCGGATGGCTTGCCCCCGAGGGTTCTTAAAGAGCTCAGCCAGGTGATTGCCAGACCATTATTCTTGATCTTTAAGGATAGATTACAGATGGGTATGGTGCCAGCTGATTGGAAAAAAGCCAACGTGGTACCAATATTTAAAAAATGGCCGAGATATATCCCGGGAAACTATAGGCCGGTCAGCCTAACATCAGTAGTCCTCAAGATTTTGGAGGGGATGTTAAGGGACCACATACAAGACTTTAGTAATGAAAATGGTATTATTAGTAGTAATCAGCATGGATTCATAAAAAATTGTTCTTGCCAAACCAATCTATTAACCTTCTATGATGAAGTGAGCTGCCACCTAGATAAAGGTAAGCCTGTGGATGTGGTGTATCTGGACTTTGCAAAGGCCTTCGACACCGTTCCCCACAAATGCTTACTGTTCAAACTAAGGAAGGTAGGTATGGACCATAAGGTGAGTACCTGGGTAGAGAACTGGCTCCAGGGGAGAGTGCAAAGGGTGGTGATTAATGGGGAGTACTCGGATTGGGCGGGTGTGGAAAGTGGGGTCCCCCAGGGTTCTGTCCTGGGGCCAATCCTGTTTAATTTATTCATAAATGATCTAAAGGAGGGGTTATCTAGTACAATCTCAGTATTTGCGGATGATACTAAACTAAGCATGCCAATATCTTCTATGCAGGATGTGGAAACCTTACAAGCGGACCTGAATAAAATAATGGGGTGGGCAACTACATGGCAGATGAGGTTTAATGTTGAAAAATGTAAAGTAATGCACTTGGGTGCCAGAAACCAGAAAGCAAGCTACTCACTAGGGGGGAACCTCTGGGTGAATCTAAGATGGAAAAGTACCTGGGGGCACTGGTAGACAACAGGCTTGGCAGTGGCATGCAATGCCAAGCCACTGCAAGCAAAGCCAACAGAATACTGGGATGTATAAAAAAGGGGATTCACTCCAGAAATAAAGAGATTATTCTCCCTCTCTACAAGACTCTGGTCGGGCCACATCTGGAGTATGCTGTCCAGTTCTGGGCACCGGTCCTCAGGTAGGATGTGCTGGAACTGGAAAGAGTCCAAAGAAGGGCTACAAAAATAATTAGGGGAATGGAGGACATCAGCTATGAGGAAAGACTACAAGCACTGAACTTATTCTCTCTGGAGAAGAGACGATTAAGGGGGGATATGATATCAATGTACAAATACTGTACTGGCGACCCTAGCATAAGGAACAAACTATTCAGAGAAAGGTAATACAATAAGACACGGGGCCACTCACTAAAACTAGAGGAAAGGCGGTTTAACCTTAAAGTACGTAAGGGGTTCTTCACTGTCAGAGCAGTAAGGATGTGGAATTCTCTTCCGCAAGCATTTGTATCAGCAGGGAGCATCGATAGTTTAAAAAAACTATTAGATGGGCACCTTAAAGACCACAACGTACAGGGGTATACAATGTACGGTTAACAGCAAACACACACGCACATCATAGGTGGAACTGGATGGACTGATGTCTTTTTTCAACCTCACTAACTACTATGTAATTTGTACTATTGTCAAATGTTGTACTATGGTCAATTTATGACTGAATTTGCTTTTGATGTTTACAGTTCTACTCTGTATGACTTGTTCTTTTTCAATAAAGAATTCTTGGTTATAAAAAGTGTTTCATTTCTTTTGTACTTGCACAGTGAAGCGGAATCATTACATGTTTTCCATGGAAGGAGGTTGGCCAACAGTGGTAGGACTAGAAAGCAGAGAGGTTGAGTAGTGCCTTACAGTTTTTATTTTGTTTTTTCCTTGGAGGAGCAAAAAATTTGACTATATAAAGGACAATTAATTATTTTAAAGGACCAATCCAACCAAAATTGATAGATTACTTTTTTGATAGATGTTAGAAAACCAAATAAAATATTTGAAAAGGTTAACAGCATGTTAAGTAGTAATGGAGAAAATGCAGCTTCGGGTTAGTAAATAGCGGTAATAATATGATATGAAATTGCGTTAAAGTATATGTCTGGGGAAAAAAAACATATATATATGCAGTAAATCTCTGCAATTCCTGCACATTACCACATGTTTTATGCATTTAAATACCCTGCAAGTGCAGAAAATGCCCTTTGATCTGCCAGAAATTCATTCACCTACTAAGTCCTGTTGTGAGCTGACAACACACAGCATTTTTGTGGACTAAGGCTGGGTTCACATACTATTTTTCGATTTGGATGCTGGTTTCCCGGCATCCAATTTGCATGTCAGGAGATTGTGACCAGCTCTCTATAGAGCCGTTTCACATATCTGTGGAGAGACTCCAGTGCAAATTTCACAGGAGTCCTGTGCATCTTCTGGTCCGTTTCAGGTCCGAATTCAGCCCAAAATTCAGACTGAAATAGGACCTGAAATGGTGAACATCTACGCACCGAACCCCTGCTGTGAGCCACTGCGTGCTGCAGTGTGAACCCTGCCTTGATGTTGTCAATTCTGTCTAGTTTTCTCTTGTCAATCTACTCAGACCAAACTATTTTCCTATCTTCGCAACATAAAAGCGAACTATTTTGGAATCCCGAGATAAGGACTAGTAGAGCTAACTACTCTCCTTGCGATATCACAGGAAGTGTGCACAGGAAACAGAAAAGTTTTACATTTCTAATATGATCAACAGATTTTTGTACTCATCAAAAGATATGACAAAATGCTTTCAATGGTATAGTTAACAGACCAAAAGGGATATGAGAAATTCATTGTTAGGGTTAACATACACTTTGAGCTACTTTAGGAGTGAAGATAAGTATGCGGCCGCAGGCCGGTATTTGTGGGAGGAGCTAGCGGGCTTTATAGCGCCGCCCCTCCCCTTGACCGGCCTGCTGCCTCAGATCGTCACTGGTCAGGTGTTTCCAGTGATCACCTGACGTCGGATCTCGCTGTTCCTCCTCGTGGACCGGACGTCCGGTCGGGTCGTGCAGCAGGAAGCGCTGCTCGCCGAGCTCCTCTTCCACAGCGCAGCCTCTGACAAGTTGCCTGGCTCTCCCTCCGCTGGTATCCTGTCCGGCTCCCCTGCGTTTGGCCACCGTCTGCTCTGCTGCTTCTGTCGGCCACTCCGCTGCTTTCTCCCCGCTGTTCAGCAGGAGGTCAGGTACGGCAGGGTATGGGGGGGGGAGGGGGGGGGTTGGCATCTTCCTGCACACACTGCCTGCCTCCCTGTAGGCCACGGCTATTTTTTCTCCACATACGGTCCTGCACACACTGCCTGCCTTCCTGCAAGGCCACGGCTACCTCCATACACAGTCTCATGCACACACTGCCTGCCTTTCCACTAGGCCACGGCTACTTCACATTTATGTGTCTCTACTCTCATTTCAGCCTCCGTCAGCTTGTCTCCCCCATATCATGTTCCCTGCTTTGTCCCTGGTTGTCACGGCTGTCATTGCTTGGGGGGGTGGCCCGGTCTTACCAGAGGAAGGGGGGGGGGGGTTGGTATGTGAGGGTTGGTGGGGGGGGGGGGCGGGGGGTCTCATGGCTCGCAGGGTGTGCATGTTCTGTTAGGTTCCTCATGATGTTCTCTAGTGGGGGGTCTGGGTGACCCCCCCCTATTTGTTGACCATTTTCCTTTTTCCTTCAGGTTCTCACCATGTCCTTCAATACCGGCATCAGGTACTACTTCAGGTTCAGGTTCCTTGTGTACCTCACGGCTCCACTCATTTTTTAGTCTTCACAGACGCTACCCTGGCGTCGCCCATAGACACTGGTAGGCATTCTGTCATTTGCCCCCACCACACTTAGTCATCTTTGTCTGGTTGCCCGGTGGTCAGCCCCTTCCAGGTTCTTCAGGCTCTTACACTCTTCATGTGCTTCACCCGCGGTTGCTTTGGTTTCCGTGCTCCATCACGGCTTCATCACCTCCACGCACATACCACATTTTCATGTTGTCCGTCTTTCTTGTCGTCACTGTTTTTTTTTCTGCGTCACTTCAGCTGTATGGTTCTGTCATGTATTGCCCCCCCCCCCCCCTTGTAGGGCAAGTCAACTGGCTGTTAGGGTTCAGGCGCTGGCCTTAGACCCCCCCCTTCGTAGCCGGTCCCGCGAGGCCAACCTCCCAATCTCGTCGGAGATTATTTCGCCCCACGGGCCAAACCAAAGCTAGCGCCTCGCTCCACCCTTCTCATGGGGTTTATAGTTAGGGCCTCACCTGTCACGGCCACACGTTTTGATTCTTTTACTGTCACCGAGAGGCCATCTTTCCCGCCACCACGTCTGTGGCTCACGCCCCTCGCACAAATCATAGGTAGAGCCTCTCACCGGCCGCTTGGCATCTAGCAGGGCCTCACCTGTCACGGGGTAGTTAAGTTTTTCGCCTCTGGGCTCTAGCTAGCCAGCCAGTGGTTCTCCTATACGTTACGGTCGTTAATCGGTCTTGGGCGTTCTACTTTTTTCTGTTTCCTTCTACAGCGGGCCTCAAGGAGCCACCCTGGAAGATGGATTTTCCTCCCCCTCCACGCCAGCCAGGATCAGCACCCCTGTCAGGTCCGGTACCCCCAGGGGTCGTCGGGTTCCTTCTCCGCTGGGCTCTTACGGGTCTTGGACTATTCCGAAAATCTCGGCGGTCCTACGCCAGAAGGGTATCTCGTTCCCGGCCACTGCAAGAAAAGCGGAGCTGTTCAGATTGATGATGGAACATCCAGAAGATCCGGGACTGGGCACCAGCTCTCAGCGCTGTTCATCTGCCATACAGGGAACCCTGGACTCCATCCTATCTTCCCTACAGTCCATCGGCGATAGACTGACTAAGCTGGAGGACGCCAGTCCGGCCCAAGGGGGCCCCCCTCCTTCCTTGCCGGTCCCAACCCCAGTTCCTGCCAGTGATCAGGGTAGGCCCCCAGTTCCCATCTTGCCTTCTTCCACGGTTTCTCCTATTATCACCCCGGCCCACTTGGTCCCCGCGGCTCTCCGCAAGGATATCTTGGAGGGGAAGGATGTCAACCTAGTGGCTCTCCTCATTGCCTCCCAGGACATGGTCGAAAGTAAGGTCTACAATTACGGTGATTTGTCCGTAGTCATGAAGGCCAGGGACCCCCGGCTTAATAAGAAGCTCACTATCCCCGAGTTTGTCCTGGCCTTCGGCATCTACAGGGACGTTTTATGTTCCGTTTACCCGCAGCGGCGGGAAGAGTTAGATCTCTACTTGCATAAGATAGTGGATTTAGGGCACAAATACGGGGGTTTTACCTTCTTCGACTTTCATAAGTCAGTCTCGGCCAAGGCGGCGGCAGCCTTGGCTCAATTCAATGTTCGTGTGGATTGGAGTCTACTGGATACCGAGCTCTTCTGCAGGCACTTCGCAGGCTTGGCACCTCCCTCCTGTGCCACATGCTCCTCCACTTCACATTCTGCCAGCCTTTGCCCCATGGAGGCTGTATCCTCCCCGGCCGGGGTCCCAGGGGGGGGGGGGCTGGCAGGTCAGAGCAGCGTGGCCTTAGGGATAAGCTGGGTCGTCCCATAGTGTTCTTAGGTAAAGCCCAGGTTTGCAATAATTTCAATGGGGGGGTGTGCAGCTTCAGTGCTTGCAGGCTGCTCCATGTCTGCTCCATCTGTTTCAGGGCTCACACAAAATCCATGTGTCCATCCAAGATGTACCCTAAACAATGACTAACCGGGGTCAAGGTCGAGGTGCTGGAGTTTTACCTGCAGGCTCATCCGTCTCCACACCTGGTGGAGTACCTGATTCAGGGGTTCTTGGGTGGGTTCCACACGGGGCTGGTGTCTCTTCCCACGGGGACTCTGGAATGTCCCAATTTACTGTCGGCCACGGAGGACCCGGAGTCGGTAGATCTACTACTTGAGAAGGAAGTGCAGGAGGGGTTCATGTTAGGCCCCTTCCCGGCCCCCCCCTTCTCCTCTTGGCGTACCAACCCGATCGGTATTGCCACAAGCAAATTCACCAATAAAAAACGCTTGATTATCGACATGTCGGCTCCTCATTCTTCCACCAACCCCAGCCTTAATTCCCTTATTCCTTCGGCCGAGTTCTCACTCCACTATGCTACCGTGGACAATGCCATCCAGGCCATTTTAGGGGCTGGCAGGGCTGCCTGGCTCAGTAAAACGGATATTGCCAATGCCTTCAAACTGCTGCCTATTCACCCCTCCTTATGGCACATCCACGGTGTAAAGTGGAGGGAGAAATATTATTTCGCTTGCAGGCTGACTTTTGGGTCTAAAAGCAGCCCCAAGATTTTTGATACCTTTGCTGAGACGCTCTGCTGGCTCCTTCTGAATGTCTCCAGGTGCCCCTCGGTGTTGCACTACCTTGATGATTTTTTGTTGGTCGAGGATAGCAACTGCACGCCGGTCAGTCTAAATAGTACCTTGGCCTTATTTTCCACCTTAGGGGTTCCCCTGTCACCAGGCAAAACGGTCGGTCCGGTCACCAGGCTGGATTTCTTGGGGATTACCCTGGATTCTGTCTCCATGCAGTCCAGCCTCCCTGTGGACAAACTTGAACGTATTCGTGGGGTGGTAGGCAGGTTCCTGGAACTAGGGACTTTTTCCAGGAAGGAGTTGCAGTCCTTGATCGGGTCATTAAATTTTGCCATGCGTATCATCCCCCAGGGCAGGTCCTTTATCTCTCGGTTGCTGCGGCTGTTGCCAGGTCTTCCGGAGGGTGTCATCTCCCACTTGGATCCCCCTGCCAGGGCGGACCTGGGTATGTGGGTTGAGTTCCTGGGAAGCTGGAACGGTATCTCCATGTTCATCCCGCCCATCTCTGCCCAGTCCCCTGTGTTTTGGACGGATGCGGCCGCCAGTACCGGGTTCGCAGCCATCTTCGGGGATTCATGGTTCAGGGATAGTTGGCCGGCTGAGTCTCTAGCCTTACCTGCTTTCCGGGAGACCTCAGCGCTGTTTGAATTATACCCTATTGTGGCAGCTGCTGTCACCTGGGGTAGGTACTGGTCAGGGAAGGCAGTCAAATGTTTCAGTGATAACATGGCTGCTTGTGATATCATCAACAAAGGCCGTTCATCGTCCCTGACTATTATGAGGCTGGTCCGCAGGCTGACCTTGGTAGCCGCCACTTACCAGTTTTTTCTTTTCTGTGAGCACTTTCCGGGTCATACCAACTTAGCCGCTGACGCTCTTTCCCGCTCCAAATTGCAGGTTTTCTTCTCTCTCCACCCGACGGCCGACAGATGTCCCACGCGGACCCCGGAGTTCAAGGATCTGCTCCTGGACTAGCCCGCATCATGGCGCATGGACGGGAGTTGACCCGTATGGCTCTGTCATCCAACACCAGGAAGGCTTATGACCGTGCCTTGACCATCTTCCAAAGGTTTTTAGTGGAATTTGGGTTGGTTGATCAGTCAGTGCAGACCATGGTCGCCTTCGCTGCTTTTTGCCACCTCCAACTCAAGCTATTTGTCAGTACTATTAAACTATATCTGGCGGGTGTTCAACACCACGTTCTGACTCACCATCCAAACTCCTTGCCTTTCCTCCGGGCATATCCTCTGAAGAGCCTCCTGAAGGGCATTGGCAGGTTGGATCACCGTTCCCCCATCAGGCGGCTGCCGATAGATGGGGTGAAATTTAGGGCCCTCTCCAACTTACTGGACACGTCGCCCTTTGAGCCATACACGAATGCTGTGGTCAAAGCGGCAATGTATCTGGCTTTCTACGGTTTTCTCAGACCCGGGGAGTTTTCGGTAGCTTCCGCAGCTGAGGGGCGGTTGTGTCTCCTCAAGCGAGATCTCGTCAAATGGGGGGATCATTATGTTTTGACTCTGCAGAGCACCAAGACCAGGCAGGTGGGCCACCCCGTTACCATCCCGTTTTACCCATCTGGGAATCTCTGGTGCCCGGTCAGAGTGTTGGATGTTTTCGTGGCTCAGACCCTGAGCAGTCCCAGCCATGCACCGCTCTTTGCGCTCCTGGACGTTCCCCTCACTACGTCCAAGTTCATTTTTTACATACGTTCTCTTTGCATCAGACTGGGGTGGGACCCGGCAGCGCACTCTGGCCATTCCTTCCGGATAGGAGCGGCTACGGCTGCTTCAGGGAATAATACGCCAGGCCATATCATTAAAAGGCTTGGTAGGTGGGAGTCGGACGCCTTCCAAGTGTATATACCGCACCCAGAGAGGGAATTGAGATTGGCTTTTCGCAAGCTTGTGTCCTAGATATTTTGAATAAAGTGTGTTGTTTTGCTTACTCTTTTTTGCCCTCTTTATTTACAGGCTACCCCCCTTACGTCGGTTCAGGCACACCACACCGACTGTCCTTACCAGGGGGTGACGTCTTTTAGTATTGACCACAAGTATGCGGCCGCAGGCCGGTATTTGTGGGAGGAGCTAGCGGGATTTATAGCGCCGCCCCTCCCCTTGACCGGCCTGCTGCCTCGGATCGTCACCCCCACCCTCCTTCACCCTTTTTTCTCTACCTCTTCCCCTTGGGGGTGCCCTCTTTATTTACAGGCTACCCCCCTTACGTCGGTTCAGGCACACCACACCGACTGTCCTTACCAGGGGGTGACGTCTTTTAGTATTGACCACAAATACTACAATTGATTAGCCTTGCTGGTTTAAAAAGCCCGAAAAGTATTGTAAACAAGTTGACAATCATTTACAGATAATGCAACGTGCGTGAAAAGCTCCTAAGACAAGTATACATGTCTGCCAGCACAAAATGGGTCTTGCATAGCAGTCCAAAAAACTTTTTTACGCATAAGGATCACATCACATCAGGATAAGTGCCGGTTCACACTGAAGCAGCACGACTTTGGGGGCGACCTGTGAAGTCGCGTGCAGCACCATTTTGGCGCGACTTGCACAGACTTCACAGAATGAATGTCTATGGAAGTCGCTCCAGGTCGCCCCCGAAGTAGTACAGGAACCCTTTTCTAAGTCGGAGCGACTTGTGTCGCTCCTATCAGAACGGTTCCCGTACCACACAATGGATCGTGACGGACCGCAACTTGTCAGGCTGACAAGTTGCCTGACAAGTCGTATTAGTGTGAATGGACTCTTAGTGCAATGTTTTGGAGTCACGCAGGACCCCTTCGTCAGGCATGTGATAGCAAGCTCCTAAGCCATACCACTCTTCAGTTAATCAAAATTTTCATTTGTTTACTGAAATCCATGTGTTTGTTAGTGCATTGATGAATTTTTTATGCAAATCAAAGTCTACTGGATGTTCATATTATGCAAGGGAGCTTTATCAATTAGGGTGAATATAACATTTTGGAAGCTAAAGGGTACACAGAAAGTAAACATACATTACCCTGTTAGGAAAAATGAATATACAGTATCTCACAAAAGTGAGTACACCCCCCACATTTTATTCTATCTTTTCATGTGACAACATGAAGAAATGAACAATGTAAAGTAGGAAGGGCGTGGCCGGATGTGAGCGAGGGTAGACGTGCCGGACCGGAGCTCTCTGTTAATCCTGCAACTTACCTCCGTTTTCGGTGTGCGGTGGGGCTACTCTCCTATACCATCTTGTGGGGGAAGCTCTCAGGTCTCCAGCGATGCCATCCTCGACCCCAAAACCCGCCCGGCAGCCGCCACAGGACCAGCGCCAGACCCGCTCCGTCAAGGCTCAGGCTCCGCCTCCGCCATCTTGGCGCCAACGTCTTCACGGGGGAGCGGGAGTACGGGTGCAGGCATGGAGTCTCAGAAGCCTACGGACCCCGTGCTCTCCGGCACTTCTCAGGGACAGGCTCAGGAGGTGGCTGCGGACCAGCGGGCGATCACAGCCCCCATCCTAGAAGCCATAGATGCTTGCAAAGCGGCATTGATGGTGCGCATAGATCACCTGGCATCGGAGTGCACGCTCATCCGCCATGACCTGGATAAATTCAGGGGGAGACTCACTGCTGCAGAGGATCGCATCTCGGAGGTGGAGGACAGCTCACACTCCCATGGCACTCAGCTGGCTGAACTCCAGAACATTGTGAAATCCTTGCAACACCGAGCTGACGATGCGGAGGATAGACAGTGCCGGAATAATGTAAGGGTGGTGGGGCTTCCTGAGGGGCTGGAGGGGGAAAAGCCTGCTACATTCGCGGAGCAGTTCTTCAAACAACTGCTCTCTCTGGAGAATTTACCCCCCACGTATGTGGTAGAGAGGGCTCATAGAGTGCCAACTGGGGCCAGACCCCCTGGAGCCCCCCCCCCCCCCCGTCCGTTCCTGGTGAAGTTCCTCAATTACAGGGACAGAGACATGCTCCTCTCGGAGGCGCGGAAGCACCCTGAACTTCGCTTTGAGAATGCACGTGTCATGCTATTCCCCGATTTCTCAGCGGAGACACAACGCCGCAGGCGTTCCTTTACGGATGTCAGGAAGTGCCTAAGGGCCAAGGAACTTATCTATAGTATGCAATATCCTAGCAGGCTCAGAGTGCAGTACAAGGGCTCGGTGAAATTCTTTGACACTCCTCAAGAGGCTGGATGGCGTGTGATGAGTCCTGACTGCCAGTGCTCTCGGCTAGCTACCCTTTGGCTGTGGTCCGTTTTTTCTTTTTTCTTTTTACTCTTTTGTTTTCCTGTTGTTCGCTGCCCCTGCTGACTTTCTCCTCCTGTCATACCATTCCTTCTGGATGTCTACGGCTTGTTGGTGGTGTAGGAATGTCTACTTTTGGGGTTCCCTATCCTGCTATCTGGAGACTGGTTATTGGAGGAGGGGAGTGTCGTGGCGCCCTCCTTGCACACCGGGTGATCCGGTCTCAGAGACTCCATCGGAACTGTAAGAACATCTTCTATACCGGACTGTTGCTCACATTGGAGAACTGACGTGCGTCACTGTTTCTTTTTTTTGGGCAGTTTGGGATTGAAGCCGCATACCAGACTGCGTTTTTCATGTTTTGGGAAAGCTCGTTTTTGTTCAACTTTCCCTTTTTCTTTGTTTGTTGGGGGGGTTGTTCTGGTATAATGGCATGGGGAGTTCTGCACCAGCACCTGTTTTTGTTTGCTCATGTATATTTTGAGGGGGTAATTTATGGGTCCCTTTTTTTTTTCATCCTGCCCATGGCCCTTACCCGGGCTCTGTGTAATTTTTTTCTCGATTCCCATGGCTGACAATATAAAACTTCTCTCATGGAATGTGAGGGGCCTGAACAATAAGTTCAAACGTGCCAGTGTCTTTCAGTATTTAAAGCTCATTAAGCCACATGTCATCCTCCTGCAGGAGACCCACCTTGATGGGAACTTGATTTTGGCTCTCCGTAGGCCGTGGATACAAAGGGCATTTCATGCCACGTACTCCACCTATGCTAGAGGGGTCTCCATTCTCATTAGTAAATCTATCCCATGTTCGATCCAGCGGGTGATCTCCGATCCAGGGGGCAGATACGTGGCTGTGCTTTTGGATATGTACTCTGTTACCATGCTGTTGGTCGCTGTTTATGTGCCTCCACCTTTTCAGATACAACTGCTATATGATTTAACTGATAAGTTGGCTGAATATATGCATTTACCTATACTGTTCATGGGTGACTTTAATGCCATCCTGGATGCTACCTTGGATACTTCCAACCCCAATAGACCGCCCTCGGTGGATCTGCTCACCTGGGCTTCCACGGTGGGCTTGACTGAACTTTGGAGATGGAAGCATCCGCTCTTGAGGGAATACTCTCACCTGTCCACCGCTCATCGTTCCTCTGCTCGCATAGATCTGGCGTTTGGTACTGCCAGAATGCAATCCCTTTTGACTGCCTCGGAATACAGGGCCGGGGGAGTGTCTGATCACAACCCGCTACTCTTGACAGTGAACCTCCAATTGGGGGCTGGAGTGCGGGGTTGGCGCCTGGCTGCGGGCTGGCTCCAACAGGATCAGGTCGCTTCCCACCTTGAAAAGTCGATCCAGTCATATTGGCCAGAAAATGTGGACTCAGCTGATCAGAGAGTGGTGTGGGAGGCATTTAAGTCAGTGGCGAGGGGAGAGTGTATATCGGCCATTAAATCCGCTAGGAAAGATCACAATGAAGAGGTGAGGATGTTACAGGAGGTGGAGCGGAGATGTGCGGAGGAGAACGCGGCCTTGCCGTCTGATTCCAGCTATGCTGCATTGCTGGAGGCGAGACGCCTTCTCTCTCTTCACGTCTCTGATCTTGCTCATACAGAAGCTAACAATCTACGGGCTTCTATATTCGCACAGGGCGATAAGAATGGCAAGTTCCTGGCACTGCTGGTGGCTGACCAGCAGCCGCCAGTTAATATCCCGCTTATCAGGGCCGCTGGGGGTGTGCTCAAGTCGGATCCTCGTGACATTTTGGAGACATTTACTGACTATTTTGAGGCCCTGTACGCCCCGCTACCGGATAGTGACTCTATGCACGCGGATGCCCTCCTGGAGGGAGTTGACTTACCATCCTTGTCGGCGGAGGATAGCGCCCTCATGGATGCTCCGATAACGACTTTAGAGGTGGCAAGAGCCATTGCGGCCTTCCCACCACATAAGGCCCCGGGTCCTGACGGTTTCCCTGCTGACTTTTACAAACAATATTCCGAACATTTAGCGCCTAGACTTAGCTCTCTGTTGCAGCACTGTTTGGAGATGGAGGAACTTCCTCCCTCCATGATGGATGCCTATATGGTGCTGCTTCAGAAACCGGGTAAGGACCCCCTGGACTGCTCCTCGTATCGCCCTATCGCCCTTTTAAATATGGACCTTAAAATCCTGACGAAGGTCCTGGCCACTCGTTTGGCTGGGGTTATTCACTCATTGATAGACCCGGATCAAACGGGCTTTATGCCGGGTAAATCTGTGGACACTAACATTCGGCGATTGTTCACCCATCTTCAAATTCCTGGGGAGGTGTCGGGGCAGCGGGTGGTGGTCTCAATCGACTTTATGCACAAGACGCTGGATCGTATGGGATTCGGACCCAAATTCAAGACCTGGATCCGACTCCTTTACGCAAGCCCTAGAACAGCCATACGGTTGGGCTATCTCACTTCCCCATATTTCCGGGTGGGGAGGGGGACGAGGCAGGGGTGTCCCCTTTCCCCGTTCCTGTTTGCCCTTACCCTTGAACCCATCGCGACCGCACTGCGCGGCTCCCCGGCCGTAGGGTCGATTAAAGTCGGCTCTATTAAAGAATGTCTGGCGTTGTATGCCGATGACATGCTGTTGTTCCTGGAGGATCCGGGTCCCTCCTTGAGAGCGGCCCTGTCCATCCTGAACGATTTTGGCAGGTGCTCAGGGCTTCGCGTTAACTGGAGTAAGTCCTCCATTTTGCCTCTCGATGACGGTGCTCGACCTGCTGCGGCTGGGGACCTGCCTCTTCGCTGGGTGGATAGCTTCACCTACTTGGGGATCAAGATAACTAGGCGTCCCCAGGATTATTTCTCGTTGAATCTGGCCCCTCTATTGCCTAAACTCCAACAAAATATCCAAGCTTGGAAGCGTCTGCAACTTTCATTATTAGGTTGTATTAGTGTCCTTAAGATGAAATTTCTGCCTGTAGTCTTATATTTCCTCCGCAATTCTCCGCTATGGGTACCACTGACCTTTTTCCGGAAGTTGGACAGCCTCGTCTGTTCATTCCTCTGGTCGCCCGGGGTTCCCAGGATTGGCCTTCGGGCCCTCCAGGAACCGTGGGGTAATGGAGGCCTGGCACTGCCAGATTGGCGCAAGTATTATTTGGCAGGACAGATGGTGTTTGCGCGGCGCTGGCTGCGGGCGGATGGGGAGGATTCGGCAACTATCTTAGAGGCGGCCCACCTGGGCTCCTTCGAAACCCTTAGGTTGGCGCTGTTTAGGGGTCTGGGCTCAGATCTCCCTTTAACGCTCTCCATGAGGGCGACTGTTAGGGCTTGGGCCCAGTCATTGAAATTGACATGCCCCAGTTATGTTGGATCCTCCCCTTCCGAGCCGTTGTGGATGAACCCTACCTTTCCCCATTTTCGTCACTTACCTGATTTGATGTTGTGGGCGACACGGGGTATAAAAACCTTGGGTGATATAACAGCGGCGGGGGCTCTCCTGCCGTTTGACCGTTTGCGGGAGAAATTCGACCTACCTAGTGGCTTTATATTCCGATACCTCCAATTGCGTCATGCCTTTCAGGCCCAATTTGCCTCATCCTCTGTAGAGCTGTCTCCTTCGGACTTAGAATGAGTGTTGACCTGTGATACCACACTCAAAACTCTCTCCACTGTGTACAAGGTGTACAATGTTCCGACTTACACCCCCTGGCATAGTTAGATGTAGGGAAAAATGGACGGCTGAGGTGCCGGACCTACAGGGGGAGGACTGGGATGATGTATGGACGGAGCCTTTCAAATATTTAGTGGCTGCTAGGGACAAGCTAATTCAATTTAAATTCCTCCACAGGATTTACTATACTCCGGCCCGTCTAGCCAGAATCTTCCCGAATTCGTCTGCGGAGTGTTGGCGTTGTTCCGCTTCCCCCGCAGATGCAACTCACATTTTTTGGGGCTGTGGCCAAATTCAGCAGTTTTGGACTGCAGTGACGTCCTGTCTCGCCGAGGTGCTGCTGACTCCGATTCCGCGAACCCAGAGAGTCTGTTTGCTGGGTTTGGTGGAGGAGGTGGTCCCCTCGGTGGCACACAGGACTTTGCTGAGCATTCTTCTATTCTATGCCAAAAAGGCTATTTTACTACATTGGAAGAAGGTTTCCCCGCCATCCTTACTGTTCTGGAAAGGCCTAGTGAATGCAATGCTACCCCTCTACAAAGCCACCTATGTCTCACGAGGTTGCCCGAAAAAATTTGACAAGGTTTGGAGGGCGTGGGTGGACTCCTCAGACACTGTGGGCTGAACTGTATATTGTGTAACTGTTATGATGCTGGTAGATTGAACGCTCTATAGAAGTGTACTTATGCTATCTTGTATTCTAGCTTTGTAGTCCTGCAAGTACAGCCAGATACTGGGTCTCTTTAATGTTGAATTGACATGTTTTGATCCCGGGTAGGGGGGAGATATGATGTGTTGTTTATGAGAAGGGGCCGAAGGTTGTTTACTCCGGAGGCCGGTGGTAGGTCGTGCTGTCCTTGGACGGTGGCCTGCACTGACCCCCTGACATCGTTGCTCCTGGTCTTCTCAGGGTGCTGGTGGTCGTTTTTGGGTGGGTGGGGGGGGAGGGGGGTGGTTGTTGTTGGGTTATTGTCTGTTTTTTTTTTTTTTTTGGCTGGTGTGTATGTCTGTTTGTGTTCTTTCTTTAAAAATCAATAAAAAGAATTTTTCAAAAAAAAAAACAATGTAAAGTAGTGAGTGTACAGCTTGTATAATAGTGTGAATTTGCTGTCCCCTCAAAATAACTCAATATACAGCCATTATTGTCTAAATCGCTGGCAACAAAAGTGAACACACCACTAGGTCAAAATGTCCAAATTGGGCCCAGTTAGCCACCCCCCCCCCCTGGTGTCATGTGACTCGTTAGTGTTACAAGGTCTCAGGTGTGAATGGGGAGCAGGTGTGTTAAATTTGTTGTTATCGCTCTCACTCTCTCATACTGGTCACTGGAAGTTCAACATGGCACCTCATGGCAAAGAACTCTCTGAGGATCTGAAAATCAGAATTGTTGCTCTACATAAAGATGGCCTAGGCTAAAAGGAGATTGCCAAGACCCTGAAACTGAGCTGCATCACAGTGACCAAGACCATACAGCGGTTTAACAGGACAGGTTCCACTCAGAACAGAATTCACCTTGGTTGACCAAAGAAGTTGAGTGTGCGTGCTTAGCGTCATATCCAGAGATTGTCTTTGGGAAATAGACATATGAATGCTGCCAACATTGCTGCAGAGGTTGAAGGGATGGGGGGGTCAGCCTGTCAGTGCTCAGACCATACACCGCACACTGCATCAAATTGGTCTGCATGGCTGTCATCCCAGAAGGAAGCCTCTTCTAAAGATGATGCACAAGAAAGCCCGCAAACAGTTTGCTGAAGACAAGCAGACTAAAGACATGGGTTATTAGAACCATGTTCTATGGTCTGATGAGACCAAGATAAACGCATTTGGTTTAGATGGTGTCAAGCTTGTGTGGCGGCAACCAGGTAAGGAGTACAAAGACAAATGTGTCTTGCCTACAGTCAAGCATGGTGGTGGGAGTGTCATGGTCTGGGGCTGCATGAGTGCTGCAGGCCCTTGGGAGCTACAGTTCATTGACGGAACCATGAATGCCAACATGTACTGTGACATACTGAAGCAGAGCATGATCCCCTCCCTTCTGGGCCTCAGGGAAGTATTCCAACATGATAATGACCCCAAGCACACTTCCAACACGACTACTGCCTTGCTAAAGAAGTTGAGGGTAAAGGTGATGGACAGAGATGTATAGTAACTAAGTAGAACTACTTCACTACTGTACTTAAGTACCGAAAGGCGGTATCTGTACTTTCCTAGAGTAGAATTTTTTTCTCCTACTTCCACTTTTACTTCACTACATTTTTTCAATGATTTCAATACTTCTACTCCGATATTTTTTTTTTTTGTGCTGCATAGTTACTCGTTACAATTATAAAAATTACCACTGCCAGAACAGTAGATGGCAGGTTTCATGAAGCTCAAAACATGTGTATTATCAGAGCATACGAAAATAAATGCTACTGTATGTATAAATAAAAGCTGCATTTGAAATAATAAAAAACAATATGATGTTCAAACTTTTGACTTCTTTCTTTAATAACTACATAACACAGTACTTGTACTTTCAGTACTTGAGTAGCAATTTTTTTTTCAAAACTACTGGTACTTTTACTCTCAGTACTTGAGTAGCAAAATTTTTTAAAAAACTACTTGTAATACTTAAGTACAAAAAATGTTGAATACTTTAGTACTTCTACTCAAGTCACTTTTTGATCGAGCACTTCCACTTCTACTCAAGTCACTTTTTGATCGAGCACTTGTACTTTTACTCAAGTATGGGTTTCAGTACTTTATACAACTCTGGTGATGGACTGACAAAGCATGTCTGCAGACCTAAACCCTATTGAGCATCTGTGGGGCATCCTCAAATGGAAAGTGGAGGAGTGCAAGGTCTCTAACATCCACCAGCTCTGTGATGTGCTGGAAAATAATGGTGGTCACACAAAATATTGACAGTTTGGGCCCAATTTTGGACATTTCTCACTCACCTTGTTGCCGGCGGTTTAGACATTAATGGCTGTGTGTGAAGTTATTTTGAGGGGACAGCAAATTTACAGTTATACAAGCTGTACACTCACTACTTTACATTGTAGCAAAGTGTCATTTCTTCAGTGTTTTCACATAATAAGATATTATAAAATATTTACAAAAATGTGAGGGG
Source organism: Pelophylax lessonae (assembly GCF_965119305.1). Classification (NCBI taxonomy): domain Eukaryota; kingdom Metazoa; phylum Chordata; class Amphibia; order Anura; family Ranidae; genus Pelophylax; species Pelophylax lessonae. The sequence goes on along the minus strand of NC_138771.1, from coordinate 358,356,001 downwards.
TGTACTCACTTTTGTGAGATACTGTATATGGGGAAAACATTTCACACCTCAAAAACTATTTTAGTTTGGAAATAAAATGAGGCTGCAGAACATTTTCTCTAGTAACAGTAAGTAAGCATCAGCATTTTCCTTAATTAGTCACAAAGGATGTAGGTACAGTGACAGTTTTGTGGTGACCCTTTTATAGATTTAAAGGCAATGTAAATGATTAATTAAAAAGTGCAACAAGCTGATTGAGCATTCCCTAATGTTTTTTCAAAATTATTTATTGCATTGCTTTGTAACCCATTGAAATCGAGCAATTTTGAGCAGGAAGTCTAACAAGTGGTAACTGTGGATTAGTGTTTAATATGTCTCTTTGCATTTTCAATAACCCCAGAATGTATCCTGTCCATACTTGTTACATTTATATATTTTAGACTTCTGACATTGCCAAATGGTTTATATTTGTATTAGCCAGAGAAATGGACATGCGTATGGGGTATACCGGACAAGTCCTGTGCGATGCAGATTCCCCCTGCTGCTCCTCCGCCCCTGCGGGCACATTAGGGCTGACGGTGTTGCTGCAGGCACACCGGGGATGCTTCAGGATGGACAGCGGGGGGAAGGGGCTTGGTAAGGTAAATATGTCATTTACTGGCCCCTTCCTTTTCTGAATGAACACAGTGAGTGATAGGTACCAATCACTCATTGTGTTTATTCATAACTGAAATATAGTAGACTATGTTTACTATGATTCCGTTTGTAAATAAACAGGAAGGAGCTCAGCACAGAGCATTTCCCATTCATTCAGTGTCCAGTGCAGTTGAGGCTGCAGAGAAAGGGGACTGAGGAATCTCTGTCCTCAGTCCCTTTGTTTGTCTCAAAAGTAAGACTTCAAGGGTCTGTTTAGATCCCTGACATTTTACCAAAGCTGCCCAACAGGGCTCCTAAAAAATTGTAAAAAAAAGTCCACTGCCCTACTGACACTGCTTTACTGATTTGCACCATCCACTGTCCTAACACCACCAGCCTCTGCCCTACTGACACGTCAACTGCTCTATTGACACTATCCTCTGCTTTACTGACACCTTCCATATATATATATGTACACATACACACAGTACATACACACACGCATGTGTGTTTGAGCTTCGGGTGCACACCTTAATACAATAGGCTGCACACACACCTATGGTCAGACGTGTATTTAACAGGTCAACTGCAAATGCATTACTGTCACAGGAACTGTTTCTTTGGTCTGTGGCTCCTTCATAGTCTAACTGTATATTGAAACTAAAACTGACATATATCAAGCAGTCTGTCACTAGCATTGATGCATTTTTATTTTTCTTAGTTTGCTTAAGGCTCATACACACTATAAGAAAATCAGGTGAGAATTTTCATCCAAAGAACTTTTGTGTGTACAAAACTTTCTATAGCTGATTCCGACCTTCTGAACAAAATTTTCCGAAGGAAAAAGCCCCATAATTTTTCTTGTACGCTTAATGTGAACCATTTTCGTATGATTTTCGAATGAAAAAAATCAGAAATGAAAGACTGGGCATGATCAGAAACAATAAAAAAAAAAGCCTTTGTCGTACGAAAATTTTCGTACAAATTTTCTTTCATCGGTTCCGATACATCGGTTCCGATTTGCTGTGAAACAATGGGGAAAATCGGACGAGTATTTTGTTACATAGTGAGGTTGAAAAAAGATACAAGTCCATCTAGTTTCACAAATAGTAAAAAAACACACATATAGAAAACCTCCATACACACAATTCTACACCCACAGTTGATTCAGAAGAAGGCAAAAATCCCTAAAACAGCATGATTCTATTTGCTTCAGTGGGAGAAAAAAATTCCTACCCGGTCCCCCAGGAGGCAATTGGATATTCCCTGGATCAATGACCCCCAGCGTTATTACTTTCAAATGTTAGTATTCACTTATATTTTTTTGAATTTAGGAATGCATCCGGCTCCTTTCAATATTTTTATTGAAGAAAGAAGTATAAAACACTGTGTATTCAGAACAGGAGAAGAAAGGTGACAAAATAAGTTACATACAAAAAGTACCTACGGGCAGTGGCTTAGACGCTTAGACGAGCTGACTAAGGAAATTCGCACCCTAGACTCCCAAAATATGTCTCACCCCTCGTCCCTTAACCAACAAAAAGTAGCCAGTTTATGTCTGGAATTTAGATCCCTGCTCCTGGACCAGTTTGAGCTGGCCAATCGGAGACTGAAAATATCTTATTATACTTCAGGCAACAAAGCTTGCAGACTTTTGGCTGGAAGGCTGAGAGGTCTGCGACACAAAACTAAAATTCCCTATCTCATCCATCCTGATTCCAAACAGCGTATTTGCCATCCCCAAGCCATCGCAGATAAATTTAAAAAATATTATAGTTCATTGTACAATCTTAGCTCTGACCCCACCATCCCCCAGCCAATGCCGTCAATCATTTTTAATACAACTAGGTATTCCCAAATTAGCCCCAGAGGTGCTTGACTCCTTAAATGCACCCTTTACTTCCTCTGAAATTGCAGCTACTATTAACACCTTACCATGTAACAAATCCCCTGGACAGGATGGTTTCTCTGGGAAATATTACAAAACATTTTTAAATATTCTTACCCCCCATCTAGAAAGCATGTTTATTGCTGCCATTGCCTCTTCGACCTTCCCGACTGAAATGCTTTGCGCCACTATAGTAACTCTTCCTAAGCCAGGGAAGGATCCTGTCACCCCCCAAAATTTTCGGCCCATATCTTTGCTAAATTGTGATTTGAAAATTTACGCCAAAATTATAGCAAACCATCTAATGGAAGTCCTACCATCACTGATTCACCTGGAACGTGACCCGTAGACTCATCAATGTTATCCATGCAGCGGGCCTGGCTGGAACGCCTTCTCTGCTCCTTGCCTTAGATGCAGAGAAAGCATGCGATAGGATTCACTGGGAGTACCTGGCTAGGACGCTGTCCGCATTTGGCTTCCAGGGCCACATTTATTCCGCTATTTTGGCGTTGTACACATCTCCCAGCGCCCGGGTGCTTGCCTCTGGGGTCCTGTCTGGTGCCTTTCCAATTTCGAATGGCATGCGGCAGGGATGCCCACTCTCCCCATTGGTTTTTAATCTACTGATGGAACCCTTAGCGATATATATTAGGTCTAGCCCTGAAATATTAGGATTGAGAATCAACCAGAAGGTCCATAAGATAAGTCTCTTTGCAGACGATGTAATTTTGATGATGACTGACGTGGAACGTTCCCTGGTTTCAGTACATTCTGCACTTGCTATGTTTAATACAGTCTCTTACTACAAGGTCAATGCTTCTAAGTCACATATCCTAGCCATAGGGGTCCGGACCCACATTAAATAGAAATTGGTCGCCTCCTTTCCGTACAAATGGTCCTCGACCGGTATTAAATACTTGGGCATCATTCTTACACCGAACGTAAAAGATGTGGCCTCGGCCAATTACTCTCCTTTTTTGGGTATGTTGCAAACCAAACTTCAAGGCCTGGCTAAAACGGAACTTCCATGGACAGGATGGTTAGCGTCATTTAAGATGATGGTTCTTCCTCTATTACTTTACCTTTTTAGGACACTCCCAATTCCTTTTCCTAATTATTTTTTCAAGAAAGCCCAGTCCCTGCTGAGTAGGTATTTATGGAAAAGCGAAAAGGCTAGGTGTTCCTTCCACAAACTGGTTCTCCACAAAGGGGGGGTGGGCATGGTCTCCATACAGGACTACTATGAGGCCGCTGTCCTGGCCCCGTTAAGGTTTTGGTTCCGTAGTGATGGTGCGCCTTTATGGGTGGCAATGGAAAGCTATTCGGTACAGGGTGGGGGATCTTTGTGGTTTTCTCCTGGCATCCTGTTATAGGAGGGACCCCACCACGTCCCTTTCCCCAACCTTATCTGCTGCTGTATCTTCCTGGAGGAGATTTCTACAGTCCCATCTGGGAAGCTCACCGCGCACCTCCATTCCAATGCCCCTGACTAGCCTGGCCTCCATTATTCCTGACCTGAATGTTGCCCCCTGGGTGGACTTGGGTGTCACACAGATAGGCTCTGCGATCAAAACATTCCACTGATTGCAAATTGAATATAACATCCTGACCCACGATTACTTTAAACAATCGCAGATCCACCATTTTCTGCAACATAATAGGACCACTTCCCTCGCCTTACCTTGGCACATAGCTCAATTTCTCACTGCCAGTAAAACCCAGCTGAAGGGGATCTCACTATTTTACAACGATTTAAAAGATCAAAGGAACTTTTCTTAAGTCTACCCCATACTCCCAGTGGGAAAGAGATTTTGGTAAGGAATTCCCAATATTAACCTGGCAACGGGCAGTTTCCTGTACGTTCGAAGCCACTAAGTGTGCGAACTTGTGGGAAATGACACAAAAGATACCTAACTCCACAATGTATCTCCAGGTTCGCCACACAAGCCTCTCCCTTATGCTGGAGACAATCCGGGGAAGTTGGTTCGTTATTCCATATTTTATGGGAATGCCCAAAACTACACACATTGGCATAAGGTAAAGGAAACTCTATCTCACATTGGGGGAACTCCCTTTCCACTAACTCCTGAACTGGCGTTATGCTCTTTGAATATTGACCATATTCCACGTCCTATATGAACACCATATGTCCATGTCCTCTTAGCCTCACGCCTCATGATCCTTAGACACTGGAGGTCACAGGATGCCCCTAGTATAAGGGAAGTGATTCTCACCACGCATACACATGCCACATATGAACTCATGTTTGCTTCCTTTACGGGTAAAGCAGACTTGTTAAGGAATAAGTGGGAACCTTAGCTACGATGGTACTCTGCAGCAAGTTTCCGACATTGATGAATATGTCTCTTAAAGATGGTGTGTGACCCTTTTTCTTACTATGCTCCATTATAGGCAGATGCTACTGTGGCCATTTACCCCCTTACCCCTTTACCCTTTTACTCATATTATGTTGATGTTCATATGTCTAATTTTTACAGTACAGATAGTGTTGGAGGCTAGACTGGGGGAACACTCGCCCGTCTGGCAGGCCAGCTATGTACCGGAGGGGGGGCTTCTCCCAGGGCCGGCCGGCGGCGCCGGCGGGCGGTGACCCTTGGGCCATAAGTGAGGGACCCGGGGGTGGCTGGCACTGGGGGCGCTCTGGGGGGGCCCTTACTCCCCTCCATGCGTGTTCTTTATTGTTACTATATTGTATCTTGGTAAACCACATGACCAAATTCTGTTATACTGTATGTCACCGTTCCAATGCTTGATAAGTATTTTGGATATCACATGTTGTTATTGTTTGTTCTTATGCATTTAAAATTAAAAAAAAAAATCTATTGAAATCAAAAAGTACCTACGTTCTTACAACATAGATGAAGAAAAAATGGACTGTAGACTATAATGTAGACTTTCATGGTACTATACAAAGGCTTGACAACATATTATATTTAAATATGTATTTTTATTATTCCAAAATTCATTAAAACATATATCTAAAAAATATAGTTGGCTCTAAAAGATCACAGATGGGGTAACCTTTCAAGGATAACCATATTACAAATACCATGTTGGGCGCTCGACATGTTTCGCAGGGAAGTCACCGCTTCTTCAGGAGCTTATAACATTATATTATAGAGCAAAACATACATTTAGTGCTGCAATACAGAATAGAAAACATTAAATTAATTCACATTATAAATCAATGAAAGAAAATACAAGTATGGGTAAAAGACCAATGCATGCTGTCCTACCTGAGGTAGAGCCACCCACAAAGAGACATAAGGTGCTTGCCTGTCCCAGCGAATGCGAGAATCCCATACAAAAGAGTTAAGAAAGGGGCTACACAGTCCCTTATATATTCAAAAAGTGATGAAAGATACTATATTTGAAAAACTATTTATTAAAGCAGGAATTTATTATACAAATAATATTTACATAGATATCTATTATAACACACCGTGAAAACCACTTGCTGAGCTTCTGGGCGGGCCCTTTCTATATAAAACCTCTCAGGGTTGGGATTGGATCAAAAATGAAGAATTTTCTTTTTTGATATTGCTAAGAAAAAACACAGTAAAGAACATTCATAAATCAGGTATTTTATGTTGATTATGTTGTTACATCCAAACTTTATCTTCTAGAATGAATATCGAGGTAGTCAGGGATATGAATATCTTCAGTTGATTAAGGGTTCATATACTGTATTATTGGACGTCATACAGTATACCTAAGGTGGATTAACAAATTATAGTTTGATATTTTAATAGGTAGGCTAGATGTTTTAGCCAGTGATGTCACAGCAAAAAGCCTCTATAAAAAGTGCTCACCTTAGGTGATCACAGACATTTACAATGTTTTTAATTTGTATCCATACAGAAATATACAGTATGTAGCTTAGTAATCAGTGTTCTAAAAAGTTACATCTCACCCGATAGAAAGGAATCATTCAGAGTTGCAGCATCAGAAGGGACTTACAGCTCTCCCCGCTCAGAACAAACATATACAGTAGCATATGATAAGGGGTGACTAGTTGAAAAAGCAGTGGTATATGTCAAAAAACAAAATCAGCAACCTTTTCAGGGCACAAAACAATTACACAGGAGCCTAGTTCATGAACACGACAAAACAAGCAGGGCCTGGCAGGTAACACTGTGAGTCACAGACTCTGAAGCATATTCAAAGGAAAACAAATCAGAAAAGAAAGAAAGAAGAAACAGAAAAGATGGGTGGGGGGGGGGGGATTTGAAATACCCAGGGTTGTCTTGCACAGGGCTAGAGTAATTGATGACAATGCTGCGCAAGCAATCAGGGCTCAAGTAACGCTGTATCAAAGTTAGGTGGAAGGAAGTGGAAAATCCACGGCTTCCAGACTTTTGTAAATGTAGGGATCCTATTTTCCAAAGCAGCATTAAGGTAGAAAATGTTTTGCCACTGGTTGCGCCCCCCCACCTTTCCTAAATACTTACCTGATTCCTGGATCGATCCAGCACTGTACCTATCTGAAAGTCTTCTCCTCCTCTTTCTCTTCTCACAGGATAATCAGGCAGCAGCAGGAACCAAATTCGTTTGAGGTAAGTTTTGATGAGCCCCTATTAAGGTTTACAGCCGGATCGGATGAGATAGGAATCTGGAAGAGAGTGGATATTGTAGCAAATAGGAGCCTGAGTCCCCAATTCTCTACTAACTCTTTTTTAAAACAATCTACTGAGCTGGCCAGAACTAGATCTTGTGAAGAAGCCTCTCTGTGGAGGTTAAGGGCCGGATTTAAAGAAACTGCAGCTTCAAACATCTATGACGTGTTTCAGTTTCGCCGCGTTCAAATCAATTAACTGGCGCTGCGGCGAATTGGCGAGTAAAACAGCAATAATGAATTCCGCCGTCAGCGGGATTCACTTACGATCGCGGCTTCGCCAATTCGCAAACTTATGTCTTCGTGCTTATAGCAGTTTCACATAGCGATGTGGGGTAGTGGATTAGTGCACACATCACATGTCTGTAATTCATCTCCCTCTGCTGTAGGTTCGAGGCTTACCATCTCCACCTACTTTTTTTATTTTCTTTTTTTGTTTATATTGCTAAAATGTAACGGATTACATCATATATATTGCTAAATAATGTTACACTCAGAAGCGCTTGCAAGCTTACACCATTTTAAGTGTTTTTTTCATCTTGTCTGTGTGTCGAATCGATCTTATGAAGGAAAGTACCAAAGGCAAGTGACCAAACCCCTACCCTACTTCAGGGCAAGATGAAACCTCACAATTTTACCATGGTCTTCTTCCCACATTCCATACAATGTTTAGTTCTTTAGCTATATGTGCTTTTTAGCCTTAACACACTCCTTTTTTTCCACCATACAGCTTTATTCTGCACAATAGCTAAGTGCTTTGCAACTTCACTGCAGTTCACAACGTCATGGGTTCAAATCACATCACTACACTTGGGATCTCTTTTCACTCTCATTTTTTTAAACAGTTTTTTTAAACTATCTTGAATTTGGGGGGGGAGGGGGGTGTCCTACCCAAATTTCAAGCACATCAATGGAAACAACACAATTTTGATTTTATGAGTGTGGTCCTAGTTTTATCGAGATGCAATTCTTTACATATTTACCATGGTTCTTACAATTTCTTGACCAATAAACATAGGTGTCTGATATTGGACTCTCTCCATATTTCAACAACACAGACCCTCATAGTCCAACACTACATTTGCCTCACACCTCAACACAACACTGTCACATCCCTACTCTACATTACAACCCCTCACATCACCAGTACAAGCAGCATGCAAAGTGCAAAACTCCGGCCTTGGCAGCTTAATGGGCCATACACTAACAATTTGTCTAGACTTTTTCCTGTAGACTTAACCAAACCATATAATATAAGCTCAAACCTCAACACTTTCAATTTGGATGCAATCAGGCAGGCCCTTGCACTACATAGAAAATGTCAATCGGAAGGATAAAGTCTTCTCTAAATCTTACAGTGTGGATGGCCCTTTTGTCTGTAGGCACCCACACAAAACAAAAAAACACATGTTCAATTCTAATGTATTTATTTATTTGAGAATGACAGCAGAAGGAGGGATGCAGCAAAAGAATATTGTCACTCTCCAGTCCGTGTGCCTTTACAGCGCCAGACCACGATCTTTGCTCCATGGCTACGGGATTCTGATGTCTTCCACAACTTCCGGCAGAGTTCAGAATCCATTCTGCACCTCTACCAGCTCATAGGGGACAGGCATGGCAAGGTTGCTGGGCAGCTTCCAAGCCACTTTCGAAGTTCCAGGGTGTTCATGTTGGTCATTGGCCATGTGCCTTACCAAATATCCACTGACCACAAAAGAAAATGAGTGGAGTCCATCAAGGTGGGTTTCTACCACCTACACCCGCAAGCAGTACCACTCCTGGAAAAATAAAACAAAGGATAAGACATTTCATAATGAAAATCACATCTTAATGCCTGTTTGCTTCATTCTGAACTTCATTTAATTTCGACATCACGAGTGAAATAACACATTTTATGCCAACTTACACAAACCAGAAATCATTAATGTAAACATTTGAATACACACCTGTGACGCCAGACAGCCCATCACCACAGGCTTCCCATGGTACGTGCCATGATTCCAAGATGTTGATGTTCTGGAAAATTACAACACCATAAGATACCAAGCAGCCGTTCATGTTATCAATAACTACACAGGTGGCATATACACAAATAAACACCTGCCAGCTCTTCTCAGCCCTTTACACTATTCACAATACCAACATGTTTATGGTTAGAGGTGCATGTTTTTGCTCAAGTAACACAATTTTACCAATGTTGACTACACTTTATCTACAATGGCAAGTGTCATTGGCAGATGATAATCACCCTCTGTCTCCCTGTGAGTGGCACCTCTGCTAACTAGCTAATTAATACACATGCCCTATCTTGACCGGTTACAGTACTTACATGTAAAGTGGCTAGCAACCAGGGTATTCCGGGTGGCCATACCGGCAGCGGTGCTCCGCCGCCTGGGGGCCGCCGGCTGACGGACCTCTGGCTCCCTCTCCTCCGTCAGCTCCCAAGAATCATCCCGGGCAACGCACATGTTGTGCAACACGCAGCACGCCAGGATGATCTTGGAAGCCTTTGTAGGAGAGTACAGGAGTTCACCCCCAGGCCGGGCCAAGCAGAGAAACCGGGACTTGAGAAGACCTATGGTCAACTCAATGATACTCCGGCTTCTCCGCAAGGCCCTGTTGTAATTCCTCTCTGCTGGGCCCTGGGGGTACCTGATTGGAGCCATCAGCCACGTCAGCTGCGGGTAACCAGCATCCCCTGAAAAATAAGAAAAATATACATTAGTTATTCATATCATGTGACTTTAGATGACTCCTCAAAATGGGAGACAATTAGGCATTTTACTAAACAACCTGCTCGTCTGTTTGCAAAAAATCATATGAAACATCTCAACTCTGTCTAACTGCCTAAATCACTAATACAAATGGGAAAAAGGACACACAAAGTGGTGGGTTTCTCTTGCAAGTTCCAACTTGGCCCCTATTTTGTTCCTATTACATTAGCCTAGGTCTTACTTCTGGAATATATCTGCAACTAGAGTGAGGAAACCAATATTGACTCACTTATGCAAAGTACTTTGGGGATATGGCAATACCATTGGAATCATTTGTAGGTTTTCTTTGGGTGGCTAGAGGACACCATTTACACATTGGTTAACCACCTTCATTGGACTCAAAGACAACTTTGCAAATCTTTCTTTTGTGAGCTGCTAAGCTGCTGATCTGGTTGTGTGTGAACAGCCTGACAACTCCTAACACATCCATTTTAGGTAGGCTTTGCTTAAATCAGGGTGTACACCGATGTAGCTTATTCCTATGTCTATGTAATCTTACAGTTTATGTTGTTAAGACAAAATACTTTACCAATAAGCCACCCTTCGGGCATTTGTCCACTTTCAAACACCTCGTACAGAGTACTTGTTCTTAACATACTGGAATCATGGCACGACCCTGGGTGACCAGTGTTGACACTCATGATGCGCTGTTTGGCGTCACACACTAATTGGACGTTCACGGAGTGGTACTGCTTGCGGTTCCGGTATTCACTTTCGTGGCTCCTTGGGGGCCTAATGGCTATGTGGGTGCCATCGATTGCCCCTAGGATTTGCGGCATGTGTGCCCGCCGGTAGAAACCCAACTTGACTTCATTCCACTCATTTTCATTCTGTGGCCAGTGGATAAAATTGGGCACTATATCCACTATGGCATTAATGACCAACATGAACACCCTTGAAACTGTGGGCTGGCTAATGCCCATGATACTTCCCGAAGTGGCTTGGAAGCTGCCACGCCCTAAAATATACAAAGTGGCCAGCAATCTGGCCATGCCGGGCACCGCATGGCCGCGCTGTGTGTCCGGGTCAATTTTCTCTGCTATGAGCTGGTAGAGGTGTAGAATAGTTCCTCGCTCGAGCCGGAACTTCCTCCTGACATCAGAATCCCGCAGCTTGTCCAAATAGATCCTTGGAGCAAAAATGCGTGGCTGGCGAGGTAAGGGCACACGGACTGGAGGTGCTGCTGCTGGAGGTGCTGCTGCTGCTGCTGCAGCTTCCCCACCTTCTGCTGCCTCCTGTGCCAGGGCCTCCTCAAACAAGGCACCGATAAATGCCAGCATTGCACCATCTAATGCGTCTGGGATATCGTCCTCCATTTTGAACGCGCAAATTCGCGAATGCGCAGATATATATAGAAACGGCCGCTAATTATCACACCTGTGAGCCAGCTATAAAAGGAGCACATGGCCAATATGGCTGCTGGATGTTATAGATCGATGTTTCTTATGTGCTAGCAAGACCCTGTGACCCACAACCTACATTATCTGGAGGTAAGACAATTGTATCTCTCTCTCCCAAAAAAAAGGAAGGAGAGAATTTGTACTTATCTTGGGTGTGCTTAAGTTGTCTATGGTGAATCCCCTCCAACCCACAATAGCTTGGGAACCCCTCAAGTGTCTTTTAATCATTGGCAGTTGGCCCCATGTGCATGTGGTTTGGACATGTGTTTTCTCATGTTTGTTAAAGGTGTGCAGTCTAGATTTGGCATCTAAACCTGCCCCCTTACCTTCCCAGCTTCCAAAGACACCATTTTTGCTTTCCTGATAACTGGAATTTATTATGTGCACGTATGTAGGTCATGCGATTTCTCATGTATGTTTAATGTTTGCAGCCTCCTTTTGCCTATAAAGGATTACACCACCCCCCCTCCACCAAGTCTGTTTGTGCCATTAGGTAAGTGTTTGGAGGGCCTTGTGTGATTTGTACCCATATGCGTTTTCTTATGTGTTTTTTTGTTCCATTTCTTTGCAACCTCTTCTGCTTTTTTTGCCACCACCACCACCACCGTGTTTGTGCCATTAGGTAAGTGTTTGGAGGGCCTCGTGTGATTTGTACCCATATGCGATTTCTTATGTGTTTTTTTTTTCCATTTCTTTGCAGCCTCTTCTGCTCTTTGCCACCACCACTACCACCACCACCACCACCGTGTTTGTGCCATTAGGTAAGTGTTTGGAGGGCCTCGTGTGATTTGTACCCATATGCGATTTCTTATGTTTTTTTTTTTCCATTTCTTTGCAGCCTCTTCTGCTCTTTGCCACCACCACCACCACCACCACCACCACTGTGTTTGTGCCATTAGGTAAGTGTTTGGAGGGCCTCGTGTGATTTGTACCCATATGCGATTTCTTATGTGTTTTTATTTTCCATTTCTTTGCAGCCTCTTCTGCTCTTTGCCACCACCACCACCACCACCACCACCACTGTGTTTGTGCCATTAGGTAAGTGTTTGGAGGGCCTTGTGTGATTTGTACCCATATGCGTTTTCTTATGTGTTTTTTTGTTCCATTTCTTTGCAACCTCTTCTGCTTTTTTTGCCACCACCACCACCACCGTGTTTGTGCCATTAGGTAAGTGTTTGGAGGGCCTCGTGTGATTTGTACCCATATGCGATTTCTTATGTGTTTTTTTTTTCCATTTCTTTGCAGCCTCTTCTGCTCTTTGCCACCACCACCACCACCACCACCACCACTGTGTTTGTGCCATTAGGTAAGTGTTTGGAGGGCCTTGTGTGATTTGTACCCATATGCGTTTTCTTATGTGTTTTTTTGTTCCATTTCTTTGCAACCTCTTCTGCTTTTTTTGCCACCACCACCACCACCGTGTTTGTGCCATTAGGTAAGTGTTTGGAGGGCCTCGTGTGATTTGTACCCATATGCGATCTCTTATGTGTTTTTTTTCCTTTTCTTTGCAGCCTCTTCTGCTCTTTGCCCACTACTACCACCACCACCACCACCAAGTCTGTTTGTGCCATTAGGTAAGTGTGTTCTGTAACTGTTCACTAATTATACTGTATATGAAGAGCAATCTGCAAATCCTGTTTTTTCTGTTTTCTCTTTTGTCATTTCAGATTTAGGAGTTTGGGGCTCTTTGCTGCTGCTGGACAGCCAGATTCTCTGCCCACCTCGTGCTCCCATGGCCCCACCCACTGGAAGGATGAGAAGGGGCAGGGTGGCCAGGGTGGCCAGGGTGGCCAGGGTGGCCAGGGGGGGCAGGGGGGGCAGGGTGGGCAGATCGTCTGGCTCTGGTGTGAGGGAGGCTCCAGCTGTATCCATGAGGGAGTCCACCATCCCCATCCCGGAGGAGGAAGCCGGGGGAGATGGTAACACACCAAGTGGACAAGCTGGCTCTTCTGACAGTAGTCCTGGAGCGGGTCCGTCCACCAGAGTCAGCTTGTCCACATTATCCCGGCTTCCCCGTTTCAACCACAATCAGTGCTGTGCCCTGGTCCACGCCTATATGGCCAGATATCAGGCGATACATGGGACCAGGGCCGCGTCTTACTCAGTAACAGAGAAGAACAGATTGTGGGATGAAATCCGGGATGCTGTAAATGCACTGGGTGAAGCACCTCGCCACCGTGACAGTGTGCGGAAGAAGGTCAACGACATCTGTGGGTCCGTTCGGAAGAAGCTAATTGCATGGGCTGCGGAGGGTCTTTATGACCGACAAGGTCGGCTGGATGAACGTGCACGAAGTTCTCTCTGGGATTATCAATTACCTTTCTTGAACATCATAGGACCTGATACCATCTTTACCAGAGAGGACTTAGATTCGGATGCTTTGCACCGAGGTAGGATATTATCTTGGATGTCAATTGTGTGAGTTGTTTGGAAAAGATTAACTACTATCCTATGTGTGACATTAATAGAATTTGATACTTGCCCTTCCAATTGTCCTTTTTTTGTTTTCCCCAACCTGCAATTTGTTCATCTGTAGCACGGATCTCAGCCCCTCCACAGCCCATGCAGCTTGGCGAACCAGACGGACTCACAGGTGTTGACATCAGTGCTGACCCTCCTCCTGGTAGGTCCAATATCATACTGTGCCAAACAATGTAGATGTTTTTTTTTTTCCAAGATAGCTCATATTGCTATGTCCTTTACAGAAGATCCGCAGCAGGGAACACACCCAGTGCAGCTAGGCCTGGAGGAAGGTGTTGGTATGTCTAGTCAAATAATGTTTTTTGGAATCTTATTAACCCCATTAACACACATGTTTTTTCTTATGAAAGAGTGTTGCCTTTTAGATGTTTACCCTGCAAAACACAGTTGACAGCATTAATGGGTGCCGTCATTAGTAGGCAGACCAAGCCTTCTTAACCTTTGGGAGGGTTTAGCAAGTGTCCTATGAGCCCAGGAAAGCACTTTTGAATGTTTGGCCTCAATGCTTCATTCATGAAGCTAGGAGGGCAATCTGGCCATAATCATTACTGACTAAGGTTATGTACTAAACATGTTTTTTTTTTTTTGTTTTTAAAAGAACATCAGGCCCCTCTTGACGTTGCAGCTGGAGTTGGATCAGGAGCTGGCGACGATTCTGCATCCAGTGCTGTGGTATGTGATATAAGGGAACAAGGTGCACATGTAACATTTCAATGGTAGCATTGATTTTGGACTAGATGTGGCTTACATTGTGTGTGTTAAATTAGTGCTATGACATTCTGACGATGCACCAGCACAACAAGAGTTCTATCTTGAACATCAGGGAATTATGTTATAATTTGGTGTGCCACTAATGTTCCAAAAACATCCAGGATCTTTAAAGTCCGGCCCGTCTTTGATTTTCCAGGTCCAAATTCATGGGTATCGTTTGGTTGGGTTGTCCTCTAGCCGATTGATGGCAAGATTTTAGACAACATACGTAGATGTATAAAGTCATTGGTGTAGTAACAGATTTACCAAAAGCATAAACAACCTACCACACCAGGGTTAATTGGGAACACCTTCATGTTGAATCTTTTTTGCCTTTGTCATATTAGTCCTACCAATATAATATGTACCCATTATCAGAAGTGTTGCTAGCTTGGATAATCTTACAATGAACAAGTACTCATTAGAAGCACATCAAACTTTTCAACGTTCTGCTTGGGGTGTTAAGTTGTCAAACTAATCTGAAATATTTAGTCATGATGTTTGATAATGATTTGGTCTATTTCTTCTGCTTTCAGGTAGCCTTAGATGCAGAGGGATTGTCACCTACCCAACTTCGTCCATCTATGCTGGATGTAGCCGAGAGGCTGCTTGATGAGTATCAGGTCCAAAATGAGTTAAGGAGGCGTACTCAGCAATCTACTGAGGCAGTACGTCTGCTCGGGCTCATACAGGAATCTGTAGCAACAATGGTACAGGTTCACCAGGATATGTTACAGGTTCAACAGGATATGCGTAACAGCTTGGTAAGTTTAGCAGACCAGCATCAACGGGATCGGCAAAGTGTTGACACTCAGGTGCTGGCCACACGCCAATGCCTGTTTGGATCTGAAGATGCCCCATTGGCAGAGCCCTCCCAAACATCTCACTCACCTGCCACTGCAGGTTGTGGTAGTGGGAGGGTAATGCCAGTGTTGGCCACTTGTCAGGCAGCTGGGGATGGGACAATTCCTCCTGCAGCCACTCCTAGCACTTCACACTCCGTTCGGACTCCCACACCCCTCAATGAGCAATCCTCCTGCACAACCTCAATGCGCACTGGTTCCACAGTACCCCTTCCACCTGACTACATTCCCTCCACACCTTTATCACTTCACTCCTCCCCAGGCCGTTCTTCTTTTTTGTCACCAATGCGACATGTCGTTTGCCCCCGCACCGTGGACCACAACAACCAATCAACCACCACTCCCCACACATCTTCACAACCCTTGCACCACCAGCAGCATCAAATAGCCTTGGAGCAGCAACGATCCCATCTCATGGTAATGGCACACGTTACCCAAATTCTTAGGCTGAGCACAGAGCAGATGGGACTATTGGCACAAGATCTTCAGTCTGGGACATTTCCAGGGTTCAACACCCTGCATCAGCAGCAGCCTCAGACACAAGATCTGATCCTAATGGGCCACTTTACCAGAACTCTAAGGCTAACCCCAGAGCAGATGGGACTATTGGCCCACCATTTGATGGCAGGAACCTTTCCATTGCTCACCACACTGCTTCAGTCACCACCACCACCACCAACTTAATTTCTTTTTATTTTTTTTTTGGTTTAGTTTTGTTAATGATTGTTACATTGGCCAATTTGTGGGGCCATTTTTTTTTTAATTTGAGGGTGGCACAATATGATTTATTATAGTGCTTTTTTTGGGGATGAAATAAAATTTTATGCAAAATGATTAGTTTGGGTTTGCTCTTTGGTTTTTTAGGAGTGTTGGTGGCCAAGTAATGGCCCTGGTTAATGTAGGCATTTATACACACGTGCTTCTCGATCTCCAAACATATGATTTCATGTAAATTTAGATAACTCAATGTTCACATAACGACCCAAGAAAAGGTCTCCCTTCAAATGTAGCTTCAAAACAAGTCTCAAGGCTAACATAAACCAAAGCCAACATACTAACAATTACAGACCACACCACTCGACTAAACAAATACAACACAAAAGACATTCGATGTGTACACCAAAAAGAAAACTTGGGTAATAAAATAAATGTTTTAATAACACATGTGGGTGTCTACCAACTGTAGCGTACAAAAAATATATTACAATATATAATAGAATGAACTAAATTGCCAATGTAACATTTGTGTTGCAAAGAGCAACATACTTTAATTTTATTTAGATAAACATATTTTATGTGTTTTATAATTTTTTTTGAGGTTTTCACTAAAACAAGTCTTTTTTGTAAACATTTTTGGTTTAGTTTGTTACCAAAAACAACAAGGCTTTTTTGTAAACATTTTTGGTTTTGTCGGTTGCCATAAAAACAACAAGGCTTTTTTGTAAACATTTTTGGTTTAGTTTGTTACCAAAAACAACAAGGCTTTTTTGTAAACATTTTTGGTTTAGTTTGTTACCAAAAACAACAAGGCTTTTTTGTAAACATTTTTGGTTTTGTCGGTTGCCATAAAAACAACAAGGCTTTTTTGTAAACATTTTTGGTTTAGTTTGTTACCAAAAACAACAAGGCTTTTTTGTAAACATTTTTGGTTTAGTTTGTTACCAAAAACAACAAGGCTTTTTTGTAAACATTTTTGGTTTTGTCGGTTGCCATAAAAACAACAAGGCTTTTTTGTAAACATTTTTGGTTTTGTCGGTTGCCATAAAAACAACAAGGCTTTTTTGTAAACATTTTTGGTTTAGTTTGTTACCAAAAACAACAAGGCTTTTTTGTAAACATTTGTGGTTTTGTCGGTTGCCATAAAAACAACAAGGCTTTTTTGTAAACATTTGTGGTTTTGTCGGTTGCCATAAAAACAACAAGGCTTTTTTGTAAACATTTGTGGTTTTGTCGGTTGCCATAAAAACAACAAGGCTTTTTTGTAAACATTTGTGGTTTTGTCGGTTGCCATAAAAACAACAAGGCTTTTTTGTAAACATTTGTGGTTTTGTCGGTTGCCATAAAAACAACAAGGCTTTTTTGTAAACATTTGTGGTTTTGTCGGTTGCCATAAAAACAACAAGGCTTTTTTGTAAACATTTGTGGTTTTGTCGGTTGCCATAAAAACAACAAGGCTTTTTTGTAAACATTTGTGGTTTTGTCGGTTGCCATAAAAACAACAAGGCTTTTTTGTAAACATTTTTTTTTTTGGTTGCCAAAAACAAGGCTTTTTTTTTTTTTTTTTTTTTTTGGGTCCCAAAAAAAGGGTTTTTTTTAAATTTTTATATTATTTTTGGTTGCCAAAAACAAGGCTTTTTTTTTATTTTTTTTTTTTTTGGTGCCCAAAAAAAGGGTTTTTTTTAAATTTTTATATTTTTTTTGGTTGCCAAAAACAAGGCTTTTTTTGTTTTTTTATTTTTTTTTGGGTCCCAAAAAAAGGGTTTTTTTTAAATTTTTATATTTTTTTTGGTTGCCAAAAACAAGGCTTTTTTTTAATTTTTTTTTTTTTTTGGTCCCAAAAAAAAGGGTTTTGAATTTTTTAATTTTTTTGTTTCCCAAAAACGAGGGTTTTTTAATTTTTTTTTTTTTTTTTGGTCCCAAAAAAAAGGGTTTTGAATTTTTAAATTTTTTTGTTATATTTTTTTTTAGAATGTCGAAATGTGACAGTTAAAAAACATTGTAAAATTAACCAAACAAATTAAAAAATAAAAACTATAATCTTTTTAAGGGGGACACATTCCTGACAAATGGCTCCTGAGGGGCTGGATCGGCCCCATAAGTTTCTTCCAAAACTAAGATTCGGTCTATGCACCATGTTACGTATTCCAAAAGGACCTCATAGGTGAGGTGCGTGTGTCCTGGGTAGAAAAAGACATGACAATTAGTTTTATGCAAAATGATCCAAACAACGATTGTAATTAATGTGCCTCAACAAATATGCTTAGGAGTCTATTGGTTGGCTTTTATCAACACTCTGAAGCAAATATGCTAAATTGCTGGTGTAAACCTTAAACTCAAACTTTCACAGCAAATTGTTCAAAAGGTTACATAAGATGGCTTGGAATGTTAGTAGCAGTTCCACCAAAGCTAAGTAAAAGGCTTTTCTTCATGTCAACACAAGCAATCATTTAGAAGAATGTAAGGTGTTTTGGGTTCAATTGGTCAACACGATACATGTGCACACATTTATCTCTATCGCCATTGGAGTTTGTGTAGCGTTCTCTCTCCCTCTTACTGTCTATAGATTGAACCTGACACATAGTAGAGACTTACCCTTTGGAATTCGGAGGGCCAGTTGTGGACGGAGCAGATGTGTCTGCTCCCCTGATCTCCTTTCCGCCATCCCAGCTGTGTTAAGAGAGAAGAAAAAGTTTATCAACAAATGGACTCACGCTAACTGTAGGTTAGGCAGTCATGAAAACGCTCTAACACCCACTCATTACCCCTCCACATTTCCCTGAAAGTTTTATTTAGACTTTGATATGGTGGTGATGCAGATTTGTACAGTGCAAGCGTCATTCTACTGGGTGAAGCTTGTAGCGTTAAGGATACGTACTCCCTGCTTTTGTGCTGATTGTGTTTTTCGGATGTTTTTGGTGCCTCAGCCCTGCCTGTTCTAAGTGTTGGAAACATATTTTGGGAGGGCTGTGGAAAACTAATCAGGTTAGACTTACACTCTCTAGGTTTTTGGGGACAAGATAAATAACAATCCTCCTTTTTACATGGCCCCTGTACACACCTCTAGGCACCTCCCTCCTGTTGGTTGACCCCACAGCAGGCAGCTTGCTATGGAGGCACATGAGATGAAGCCAAGCACCCTGTGCCTGTTCAGGCACCTAACTGTGAGCCAGCCTTGCCCCCCTCCCTTCCGATGGTCTCAATGATTAGGAGTGACAGCATCAGGAGGCAATATTGGCATGCTGTCACCTCAGTTAAGGAGGAGGGGGAGTCTGTTCCAGACAAGTATTAGTGCAAAAATGTGGACAGTAAAAAATGGTCCCAGTAAGTCTGAGGGGGAATATGCACACCTATCACTTGGAATACTAATGCATAGAATGCATTCACATAAAGAACCTGCTGCCTTTAGAGGAACTTGAAGCCTGAGCGGGGACATACACAGTTAGCATTTCTCCACTTACTAAGTAGACACATTACTGGAAAAGCACACAACTTACCATCATCAGTTTTTTTTTGGGCCCCCGAAGTTGATGGCGTGGCTGGCTCGGGAGAAACTGCACAAAAAGAACACAAATTGTGAACTGGAATGTGGTACATTACCGAGGAAGAGTATTTATGAAAGATTGACAAACACACATTTTCAGTGTTGACTAAATCAGGACATGATTAAATTACAATGTCCACAAAAAATTTACAAGTACAAAGCACACCATTTCCAATGTAGAGAAACTAACACCAATTTAGAATAGGGTGGCTTGAGATAACTTACAAAAGATAACATGTCCTGTAAAGCTCCCCAAAACCACCTTGCAAACATGAAGGTTAAGCAAGAGTGTTTCATGACCAACCTTCCTGTCACATATAGCAAAACTACACTTGCTTAGACTCCAACTTAGATTATCCTAGATACACATCATCCTAGCACACACAATTCATGTGAGAATCTAATTTTAGGTACTTACAGACTAGTTCAGGGGAGCCTGGAGTGGGGGAGGATGGGGGAGACCCTACATGGGGGGATGGTGTCCCTTCATGGGGGGATGGCGTCGTATCTCCTAGAAACACAAAGACACAAATACAATCCTTTAACCAAAGCTATTTGATAAAGGCACACAGAAAGTAGTTGGGAAACATTGAAGGTAGTAGTTACTTTGGACTGGGTAAGCAGCAGCCCCTCTTCCCCAGTCCTCCACAACTAACATCCTCAATGTCAGCTGCTACATAACCCCAATGGCAAAATATAGATATTACAGCCCTTAGATTTCCCAGGACACATTGAACACACAAACACATGTAGAATACTTACTTCCCATTTGAGGAGAGCCCAGGTCCTCATCCGGTTCAGACGAATTGGCCTCTTCTTGGGCAACAATGTGTTCCTGGCCCGGATCCAGGCGACTTGGCCCTGCCTGAGGCTCCTCTCTTGCTGAAGTTACATCAACCACAAAAGAAAACAAAACAAACAATCATTCCTCCAAGTTCGACCTAATACACAACACACCAGCACATCCACATTACTTACAGGGGGCCTGAGAAGGCTGAGCCGCAACATCCTGATCACTGGTTTCTAAAATAAAAGAAAAACATTATATATTATTTATGGACACAAATAGGCAGTAACCTCTCATCATGCTAGCACCATACTCAATGCCCCTACAATTCAGAACATAGAAGTGCACTTACACCAATGAGATGCATTGACCATGTTTTAAAACAGGAGGGCACCATGCAAATTAAGCGGGCGCCTAAGGCCTCGCACCTACAGGGGCCTTGCGGCCAGTGGCGGAGCACCAACATTTCGAAGGGCGCAGTCAGGGAAATCTCCCAAGTAAAAGATTGCTTTCAATCCTCGGATCAAAAAGTTGCAGCAGTGTGCTGCAGTCCCTTCACTGCGTCTGCCAGGTGTCTGTTGTCCGCTGACACTTACTCCTCCTTCTCTGCCTGGGGATTGGCCGTCTGATCATGTTATCCTAAGATGTGGAGGAATCGGTAGGTGTGTACCTGCACCAGTAGGAAGTGACTGGCCGGTCAACTCACTCTGCTATCATCATTTGTTGCTCTGGGAGGAGAGCTCCGCCCTGGACCCGGAACATACAGGTAACCAGGCCCAGACTTGATATTTTGCAGGCTGGTCATAGATTTGTTGTGTCCACTATGCAAAGGGGTTGAGTTGCCCAAGGGAAGTTGGAAGAGTCTGAAAATGGTTGGTGGAGGAGGAGGAGAAGAAGGCCCTGGGTGGCTGGGGGACAAGGAGAGGGCCCCTGGGTGTTTTCTAGAGGAGGAAAGATCCACAATGACGCCAGAGTCAATTGCCAAGGAAGAGAGTGGAGCTGAGCAAGTCCTGCCTATCTGACCTGAAAGCCAAACATGGTGTAGATGGAGCCCTTTGCCCTACACAATGACAGCACCAGAGGTGGAAGGTGAGTGGTAGCGGGTCTTTGACATTATAGAGCATATGGACTCTGTCCATTATTGGTAGTTTTGTTTGGAGTTGTCCTTTAGATGTTTAACTGTGTTGCTTTTGACCCGAGCTGTGAGGGACTGAGGTATGACAGCCCACTATGCTGAGACTTATAGTGCCCTAGAATGTTGAGGACTGAGGAATCCTTAGTCCCTAACAGAGGGCACTACAAGTCTTAGCATAGCAGGCAGTATTTCCTCATTCCCCTACAGAGAGGATTACAAGTCCAAGCAGGTAGCCTTCTGCAGTGGGACTAGTTGTGCCCTTGACTGTGGTGGACTGAGGAAGGGAAGTGTAAGAGGGTCTCTGTAAGCTCAGATGTATGGGGGAGCTTTGGGGAACACAGAGTTCCCTTTTACACCAGAGTCCCCAGCTTCCCCCCTCAAATAATGGTTCCCAAACTCTCCTTATATCAGAGTCTTCACACTTCCCTCTTACAGTGTAGTAAGTCTGGAGACTCCGATGTAAAGGGGGCTCTGTAAAATGTGATTAGAGATTAGAAATTTCTAACATTTTTATTTTCTACTTACGATCCACAATTTTCAGCTGCTCAAATGGCTCGCTGCCTCTGATTGCGTATTGGAGTGTGGCCGTCCTCCTCCTCCCCTTCTTCACCAAAAGCACAAGAGGGTGCCGTCCGTCCGCTTTGGCTAGAAGCAGAAGAAAAAAAAGAAACATAAAAAATACGAATGTACATAGTAGTATTAAAGGTTGTGAAGAGACACTTGATGGAGGTAGGAAAGGTAGGAGCGAGAGGGAGGGGGGGGGGGGGTGTTGGTATTAGTGTTGTTGCATAGCTAAACACATGTCCACCTACCCAAAAAATTGTAACCTATCTGGTCACATGTAATGTATATTTTTACTTACCGGAGATTTGCTCCACAGCCTTTAGCAGGAGCCTGGGTGAGCGCCTTTTGGCATCACTCCAGGCCCGCTGCAGATCCACTATATCAGGCAGGAACTGAAATCTCCGCTGCAGCCTCATCCGGAGACGACACATCATCTTGTGCTTTTGGTGAAGATGCGTATAAACTTTATCATACCCCCAGAGGAGGAGGAGCTGTGGAAAGAGCAGTGTATGTTTGAGTCCAAGTATGTCCAAAATAGTACAGTCTTCAAATAACATGCTAGGTCGTCTTTGAGATATTGTAGAACAAAGAATTCCATTTCTGGTGATACATATACATCGATGTCCAAATCTACCTCCATGACATAGGTTGCCCCACACTGGTGATTTCCTCTACATGATATAGCCATTTTCTCAATCGGCCTTTCATGACACACCCAGGGCCGCCATCAGGGGGGGACAGGCAGTCACTGTATTTACAACCTTATTGCTGTCCATTTAGCAGGGTGCAAGTAACTTTACACACATGTAGCATAGGTATCAACTTTTGTCACCATGTTAAAAGGACAGCAGTATGGGTAGCATTACAGTGACTGTTATTAGTCCAGGCTCACTAAACTAGCCAATGCTTGGAAAAGCAAGCCACGCAGATTGCTTTTCAGGTCCCTTTTAACACGAGCTGTCTGATTGGGTGTGGCTGTTAATTTTTGACGCAGACCTGATAAGCCCCTCAATTCTCCTTTATGGAGTGTTATATGTAAATGGGATTGCTTCATTTGAGATGCAGATTTAAACTGTGTATGGCCAGGCTGAAGGTACCCAAGTTGATTGGTCGATCACCTGGAGGACAACGTACAACCAGTCTGTCAGATTTTACACACACTTATCGCTAGCATCTCTTGTAGCCACTAGCAATAATCACTGTGTTTTCCTGGCAGGGGCAGCACCAGGAGAACACAATGGCTCCGCAGGAGGGTTTCCCCTGTCTGTGTTGATGGTGGAATCAAGGCAAAATGTTTTTCCTGCAAGCCACGGGACAAACAAAGATAGTTTTTTAATTAATCCATGATTTTGCCAAAATGGAAAAAAAAAGATGTTTGCTTTGTATATTCTTAAGTTTGCTACATAACTAGAACATGTAACAGTGTTATATCATTGCAGGAGATTTCCCTT